>NW_023180630.1:0-1310 GCF_002007445.2 Ailuropoda melanoleuca | reverse complement strand
GATAGAGATAGAGATAGCCAGTGAGAGAGGGAACACAAGCAGGGGGAGTGGGAGAGGAAGAAGCAGGCTCTCAGTGGAGGAGACCGATGTGGGACTCGATCCCGGAATACCAGGATCACGCCCTGAGCCGAAGGCAGACGCTTAACCGCTGTGCCACCCAGGCGCCCCTACATATTAGCTCTTTGAATCAGAGTGTAAGTTATGTGCATGGAAGAAATGATCCTACGGCTAGAGGCAGACCTGTCAGGGCCTATTAAAACGGTTTTATTTCCCACATGTTTTTGTTGCATTCTGAGCTCACCTGGGGACACTCTTCTGAATATTTGCTCTCAATCTATCTTTTATCTGAGCTGTTTCCATGTAAATTTCATATTTTCATAGATTCAAACCTATTCATCTTCTAATAAAAAACATACTAAATTTCTTATCTTGTTTAGGGGGCCTCCTCTCCCTCAGAGTTGAACAAATATTTGCCTATATGTTCCTCTGATATTTTGAATTTACACAGGTATTCAAACCTTCTGTAAGTTATTTTTGTGTATATGATGAGACAAAAGTCCTTCGTTAGTTTCTCTCGAACAGCTAGCCAGTTGTTTCCATGCTATATTGAATTATCCATCATGTACCCATAGGCTTGCAGTGCTACCTTTTTTCGGATGTCTCAATCTGAACTTGCCTTTCATTTTGTGCCTTAGATTTCAGTGATATCTGACCATATCTAGATTTCAATGCGATATTTTGCTGATAATATGCCAGTCTTTTGGTTATGGTTGCGTTTAATGCAGGATATTATTAAGTTTTCTTTTAAAGTAAAGCTAGTCTTTTCAAAGATTCATTTTTGACATAGGATTTATTATCATTATTCAGTTAGAGTTTACTCTAGGTTTTGCAGGTCATTATTCCTCATTTTTTCTTACGTTGTCTTTCCCCATCTTGAGTTCTTCATCTGACTTCATTTTCTTTTAGCTGAAGTAACCCCTTAGGTCTTCAGCAAGAGTTCTTTGGTGGTATACTTTCTGAAGTTCCACATATCTGAAAATAGTCTCCCTTCCCCCACAGGTGAAGGATAGCTTCACTGGTTACAGAAATCTTGGGATTCACAAGTGTGTGCACATCATTCCACCATCTTCTTAGCTTCCAGGTTTACAACAAAGAAATCCGACATGTTTCTAATTTTCTTTTTTATGTAAGTCAGCTTTTTTTCTTTTCTTTGTTTTTTTTTTTTGTTTGTTTGTTTTTGTTTTGGCTTTGTTTTCTGGCTACAAAGATGACCAGATGTGGCCAGCTGCTTCTTTCCGTAAATAGTTTTA
>NW_023180629.1:8094-8201 GCF_002007445.2 Ailuropoda melanoleuca | reverse complement strand
AGCTTTATCCACTCCTTGGGATTTTGTAGTGTTTCCAGAAACCACATTCTCTGGGAAAAACTTTCATTTTTATGTGCAGTTGGGAGGCTTCTTAGAGAAGAAAAAAA
>NW_023180629.1:0-2024 GCF_002007445.2 Ailuropoda melanoleuca | reverse complement strand
GAGTTAGGAGGAGCGTGCCAGCTGGGGTCCTTGGCAAGCTGACGGTAGGTGAAGCCTTGAGCTTGGTGAGCTCCCCAGGGAAGCCAGTGTCGCTGCAGCAAAGACCCGAGCTGGAGCCCCAGGGTACTGTGATGTGCGCGGCCAGAGGATGAGGAAGAAACTAGAAACAGAGACCGAGAAGGAGCAGCCAGGGAGGCCGAAGGACAAGCAGGTGGGTCCCTGAAGCTGAAAGCACTTCAAGGATGGGGCCACCAACAGGGTCCAATGCTGCTGGCTGGTCAGGTAGGAAGAGACTGCCCTTGACTTTGGGTCGTGGAGGTCACCGATGGTGGGAGGAGAGCCTGGGACACCTGGGGGCTGGCCAGGGGTCTCCCTCCGTCTCTCCCCCTGGGTGCAGGGCCTCTCTGTGAGCACAGAGTTGGGCTTCCTCACGGCATGGCGGCCTCAGCACAGTGAGACTACATAAGAAAGAATGTTCTGGTGAGTGAGGCCAAAACTGTGTGGCCTTTCATGACTCCACCCTGAAGTTGTCTGTCACGTTTGAATGCTCGCAGATGTCCACCCGGTTTCAAGTGAGAGACGTAGACCCTATCTGTCCATGGGAGGAGGGTCAAGGAATTGACAGATATATTTATTTTTATTTTTTTATTATATTATGTTAGTCACCATACAGTACATCCCTAGTTTTCCGATGTGAAGTTCCATGATTCATTACTTGGGAAACAAACTGAGGGCTTCAGAGGGGAGGGAGGTGGGGGACTGGGATAGGCTGGTGATGGGTAGTAAGGAGGGCACGTATTGCATGGTGCGCTGGGTATTATATGACAGATATATTTAAAAAACTGCTCCAAGAGCTCGGCTCTGCCAAGTCTTACACTAAAAAGGGACCAAAAAATAGGGCCACCCCTGGAGAGAAGAGTTGGGCTGAAAGAGTCTGCTCTTTTTCAAGGCGGAGAGCATCAGTCCATTGATCACAGATGTGTGTGACTTGGATGTCTCTGTGGTACCTTACATGTCACAGAGGGAGGGAGCCCTGGCTGGTGGTCAGGAACCCCGAGTTCCTCACTTATAAACAGGGACCACAGAGGATATCGGGGTTGGAAGGGCTCCTAGAGAATGTTTGGTCCCACATGTTTCTTAGAGATGGGGAAACTGAGGCCCGAGTTGGTCACGACGTGCCCAGGATCAGGGAGCAGAAGAGACAATACCGCTTCCCCGGCCCCCAGCTCCCAGGCCAGGAGGCCTTGCACAGAGCCTCCCACCCTCCCCACCTTTCTGGGGTTCTGTGAGGCGCCCCCCCTGCAGGGCCTGGGAAGCGACCCAGGTGCATTGCCAACATAAGGCCTTATTACAAGAAAGCCCAACCCTGCAGGTGGCTCCCTTATCTGGAAGGAGGATGTGGCCAATGTGTAGCAGGTGGTGTGGCCTGTGCTTCGCTTGACGGGAGAAGTGGGACCCTGGGAGCAGCAGAGGCAGGTGCTGCAAAATTTTAATCTCCTAATGGCACCGGGATGATAGGAGCCTGGGGCGAGCATTGTGAGTTTTGAATTTAAATAGAAAAGAGAGAGAAGCCAAAGGAAGGACTCGAGGGCGTTTGAAAGGTGAGCCTGGTGCCAAGCAAGCTTCCAGAGCACACCAATTACCAAAGAGAGAGGAGCGGAAATGAGGAGGTTGGTGGTGCTGAGCCTAGAATAGACGTGAATCATCTGGAGACCGGCCTTACTGCGAGGGAGGGAGTGGGGTGAGTGGGGCAGGGCACAGATCCTGCTGCAGGGGCCGCGGGGCCTCAGCTGTGCCCACACAGCCCTGTAGGCAGGGTTTGAGCGATGCCATCGCACAGGCGAGGAAACTGAGGCTCAGAGACGTTAGAGCCTCGCTACTCGAAGTGTGGTCCGTGGCCTAGGAGAAAGGGTGGGCATCTCATCGGTGGCCTACAGGTACCCAGGGAAGAGGGTCTTGTTGCAGAAGCAAATTTTCCAGGGAGGACATGGAAAATTTGTGAGAAATGCAAGATCTCGGGCCTT
>NW_023180628.1:1290-1522 GCF_002007445.2 Ailuropoda melanoleuca | reverse complement strand
AAAAAGAGTCACTTAACTGGAGAAAACCAGATTAAGAAAGAGAAAAAGAAGCAGACACTAGCGAGTTGGGCGTTCATCAAATGTTTGCCCATGAGGGGAGGACAGAACAGCCTTCTCCACCCAATGCCCAGAGTAGACACTGAGTAACCATCTGCAGGATTAAAAAGACAAGGACACAGCCTCAGCCCCTGGGAACCCTGGGGAAGAGGACAGTGAAACAGTTCTCCTAGGG
>NW_023180628.1:0-1177 GCF_002007445.2 Ailuropoda melanoleuca | reverse complement strand
GGGAGGCACGAACGCCTCCTGCCCCCCCCCCCCCGCTGGAGAGGCGGGGCAGGATTTGGGGGGGCTTAATTTCTCGTTTTCCCCTGGGGTGGGGGGCGGTGACTAGTCCAACTTCTTTTCCGCCGCCCCGTGGGAAAAGCAGGCCAAACCTTATGGCTGGGCTGGATACAAATTCCCTGAAAAGTAACCAAATGGGCTAGGGTGGGGACATGCAGCTGGAGGGCTCAAACCTGGCGCAGACTAAACAATCACATAAGCATGGGCTCTGCAAAGCTGCAGGGGCTCCCCGCCTCCCCTTGGTGCAGCCCAGAAAATGCACTTTGCAGTGATCAGCACTGGCATGTGCCCACGCACACACAAATGCACACAGGAAACTCTTGCGAAACGTCTGGGGGTCTCCCGTGTTGTGGAGGGGATGAGCCTGGGCCACCCCTTCATCGGAAAGAAACCTCATTCGCGTGGCCCCCGCCTGGAAGAGGCAGCAACCCGGTGACAAGCCCGAGGCGAAGGTGGTCAGGGCCCCTTGTGTAAAGGGGGAGGGGGGCGCCCCAGCCACGTCCCTTGTACACATCCCTTCCAAAGCCCCCCAGCTGCACCCTCACCTTCCTGGGCGGCACCTGCATGATGCTGAAGGGACATCAATCCTCCCCCGATGGCGGCGTCAGCTACAACAAGGAGATGGGGCGCCCCCCAACTGATTTATAAATAAATGTAATCTCAATCGGTCTTTTTGTAAATCCCAACCGGTCTTTTGGCAAAACTTGACAAGTGATTCTAAAATTTGTATGAAAGTACAGGGGCGCCTGGGTGGCACAGTGGTGGGATCAAGCCCCACATCAGGCTCCTCCACTATGAGCCTGCTTCTTCCTCTCCCACTCCCCCTGCTTGTGTTCCCTCTCTCTTGATGGCTGTCTCTATCTCTGTCAAATAAATAAATAAAATCTTAAAAAAAAAAAAAAAGGCAGAACACACTAGACTGTAGGTTAAAAAGAAGNCTGTAGGTTAAAAAGAAGGCAACAGGAGGAGGATTCTGGGAAGATGGTAGAATAGACCGCCTCAGGAATCTGTCTCCCCATCTAGAGGATAGCTGTTATCCCAGGATCTGTCTGCTGTAACTATTTTGGAACTTTGGAGACTGTTGAAGGCTTGCAACTTCCAGGGGAAGACTTGGAAGAGT
>NW_023180627.1:0-1521 GCF_002007445.2 Ailuropoda melanoleuca | reverse complement strand
GAGAGAGAGAGAGAGAGACTGACAGCACAAGTGGGGGTGAGGAGCAGTGGGAAAGGGAGAAGCAGACCCCTCTGAGGAGGGAGCCCTACGTGGGTCTGGATCTCAGGACCCTGGGACCATGAGTTGAAGGCAGAGGCATAACCCACTGAGCCACCCAGGAGCCCCTCATTAGACAATTCTCACAACACTAAAATACTAACCATGACAAATACAAAATTCTAGGCTTGTGATTACTTGGTTCCAATTATTTGTCTGGTAGGTGAGATAAACACTATGAATGGAGGCATGGAATTAGAGCTGAAAATTCTGTTCTGGTGAACAAGCTGAGAACTTTGGAGAAAAGAATGTGTGATGTGAAATAATTGCAAATAGTAACAGAAGTAACTAGAAGGTAAATTATTTTGAGTCTTTTTTTTTTAATTGGTAGGTTGCTACCAAAGCTGCAAGAGCATCAACAAAATATTTCCTCAAAATATAGAGCTTACAAGTTTTCTGAGCTCCCTGATGTTTGCAATCTATTCCAATCCAAATGTTCTCTAATTTTACATCAATCATCTAATGATCTAGATTGCCCATTGCTTCCAGCCCTCTTTTCATGTTTTATTTGGTTATAGAAAAATCAGCTTTACATTGTGAAAATGCATACTGCTAGTGAATTGTGAAATTGTGAGGAATTGTGCTATAATGACTGCATATTGGCTTTCCATGAACATGTTGCTTCAACGTGGGAAGATCTGCCAGGGAAATTAAGTTTCTCTCCTCAGTAGTCCATCGTTACGGCAACAATTGTGGAAATCAAGTGAGATGTGGAGCCATTTTTGATTGCCTTAAATGACACATTTATACACGCCAGCAAGAATCTATGCCTCTATGTAAATTGAAAGAGGAAAATGAAACGGTCTGTGGATGGAGAGTCTCTCGGGTTGAATGTAGGTGGATCAGCTCGTACTTAACATCTGTTCAGGCTGGAAATGCAGGGGAAGCTTAATATGTTTACTCAATCATACTGATTTCCTGGGTGCCAAGGCAGAAAATCTAAAACATATGACTTCTGTTCACACTATGAGGGAGCTATTTAGAACAAAGGTGATGATCCTGGAAGAAAATGTGGAGAAGCTATCTCGGGTGCCAGCACAGTTGGAATTCTTTGCTGCCAGCAATCAACAGCCCTTAAACATCAACATTGTGAGATTCTGTCAACCAGTGTACAGGGCAACCTCTAAAAACATTTAGGAAGGAATAGGAAACAAAACTGGCATGTTTCTTACATATCTAAAGAATATCAACATATGGTCTCCAAACCCTTTTGATCCACCCCTCCACACACACACATACACAACTCAATACAAAATTATAATGCATTTAATGTAACATTCCAATCCAGGTAATCGTGAAACTAAATTTCAGACTTCTTTTCTGAAAACTTCTGGGCACTCATAAACATTATAGTTAGTTAGTTAATATGTTGCTAAGGGACATCAAAAGAGGGAGTCAGAAGGAATGCAATTTGTACATAATCCT
>NW_023180626.1:0-11547 GCF_002007445.2 Ailuropoda melanoleuca | reverse complement strand
ATACCCCAGCCACTGTGAGTGTTGGCTGATGACAACTCATAGAACTGTCTTTTCTGGAGAATGGCCATTTGTCAAATGGAAGGCACCATTCTCACAAGACTATACTCCCCATACACATATACTAGGGCATTTCTCAGTCAATGAATGACTATCATGGGGTACGTAAGACCACTCATGTGTCCTAAAGGTGGGACTAACTCCTTGGTGTAATTTTTACTCCAGATTATTCCCATGGGACCAGCTTGAATGTTATCTCCAGCTGAGACCACATTTTTGCTTTGTTTCTTATCTGACCCTTTTGTGCTTTCTTTTATTGTTATTATTTTTAGTAATCTCTACACCCAATGTGGGGCTTATACTCACAATCCTCAGATAAAGTGGCATGCTTTTCTGACTGAGCCAGACAGGCACCCTGTCTTCTGTGCCTTTTTAATTCAATTTCCCCTAATGGTACTTCTCCAATGTGTTGCTTAAGTAAGAATCCTGGTCTCAGCCTCTAGTTTAGAGAACCATACCTGAGACAAGGTTAATAATGGTGTGAGCTTGTAAACACTTAAGTCTTGTTTGCAGCATATTATAAGCAAAATTTGCAGTTGGTTTTATTACTGTGAATAATGAAGCATATTTTGAATAATGCTTGTTAATGTATTGTCTCTCCCCAAGATTAGTGTTTTATAATTTCACTTTATTTCCATAGGAAATCTGTCAGTTTGTGAAAAAATTAACCATAAAAAAATAGAGGTTAAATAAAGGTAAACAGCTTACTAGGNAATAATGCTTGTTAATGTATTGTCTCTCCCCAAGATTAGTGTTTTATAATTTCACTTTATTTCCATAGGAAAGCTGTCAGTTTGTGAAAAAATTAACCATAAAAAAATAGAGGTTAAATAAAGGTAAACAGCTTACTAGGGGGATGTTCAGTGAATACTGCTGATTAAATATTGATAGGAATATCTTAAATGAGATGGTGTCTGTAAATGAAAAGAGTAAACACCATCAAAATACATTTCACTCAGCATCCATCACAGGACCAGCCATGTACTGACAAATTTTTGTAAGCTTGGCTGAAAATTAATTAGAAATACAAAAGAAAAAAATAATACAATAATATGGCATTTTATGTAGATGAAATATTAAATAGAAAAAGAAAACCTAACACCTAGGGCTAGAAGACTTGAGATATTCTAACTGCCAAATCCACATGCAACTTGACCCTAATCAGGTAATTTAGCCTATTTTGACCTAGGACATCACATCTGTAAAATATCAAAGTGACTTTCCACTGTACTACTTTGGGACCAACTCTATGAGAATTATTGTCATTGTTTGCATGCTACTTTAAAAAAAATTTTAAACCATGTGATACAAAATGGAAAGCTAACTGAAGAGAATTGAACTTTTATGGCTGGACTATTATCTATAGGAACAATAAAAAAAATCAAATGAGCACAAAGGAAATATGGGGTAGAATTTTATGCCTGACACTATTTAGGTTGATGTTAATTTTCAGAAAGCTATACGAGTGCCATTCAATTCTTCCAGCAACTGGAAGAAAGAATAAAATGAATCATAATAAATTTTATCTNAAGGAAATATGGGGTAGAATTTTATGCCTGACACTATTTAGGTTGATGTTAATTTTCAGAAAGCTATACGAGAGCCATTCAATTCTTCCAGCAACTGGAAGAAAGAATAAAATGAATCATAATAAATTTTATCTTTTTTTTACATCCAAGACTCACAGGCTACCAAAAAAAAATCTTAATATATTTATTAACTGAATGTAATGATGACTGTCAATGTATAAAATGTGACAACCACAGTCATAGGAAATAATAAGAAGACAAGCAAATTCAATTTGGGAAACAAATTTAGTTATTTTAGTCACTCTTCACTTGTCACAACTGGCAATACTTTACCAGAAAAGATATTAGTATACTGCACTGGCATAATTAATACTAATGAAAATTCAAAGAAGCCAGATAATATGAATGGATGTTGTACACAAAGCAAACAAGCAAGCTTGTAAAAATTCTAAAGAAGAAAAAAGTCAAGGCTTGTGGATTTTATAGCAATAATTATTTTACTGAGCTTTTTAAATGTCTGTGTCAAAAGTTCAGACATGTACTTTGTAATTTTAAATGGAGTTGGCTCTTAAAATAAGATCTGCCATTTAGGTGTAAAACAATAATATTGGGATATCAGAGTAAGTAATTATCTGCTCAAAAGCTTTAGAAAAGTCTTCCAGTTATTCTGTCAGCTTGTGGTAACAACACAAAGTCACTAAGGAGAAGGCTAAATTATAAAATCCTGTCCTTCTACTGTCTAGGAGGTACTTTTGTCAAGGTCTTATTTTTGTTGATTTTTTTTAACCAGTAAGTTGGAGATAACTTTTTCCCTAAGATCTGTGTAGATGAAATGTCACCACTGTCTTTTCCCCAAGCCTTGTCTTTCAAAACAGCATTCCCCTGGCAGTAGTAAGGACGGGATCATACAAACTGCTCAGCACAAGGGTTCCCTCCTACTCATTTCGAGGAGGGAAAAAAAAAAGTCTATCTGAGGTCAAGCTATGGAGAACATCACTGGAAATAACAACCATATATATCAGGAGGTATATTTGCTAAAACCAATAAAAAACAAGCACCCTCACATTTCCTGAATTATGAAATGACCAGCATTCTAACACTCTATAAAGAAGGAGAGATGGTGAAGACTCAGTTTACCCGGTAACAATCTAAGTGTATTTCAAGATGCCTCATTCGATATATTAGATTTGATGTTCTCCCAAGGCCCCTTTTCAGATAGAATTTGAAATCTTTTCATGCAGTGTTTAACATGTGCAGCTCATTTTCGTTGGTAAGTGGAAAAGCCAAAACCTCACCTCTTCGGTGTGTGGTGCTGGTTCCACCTCCACTCCCCTGAACCTTAGTTTCCTCACTGGCAAACTGAAGCTATTAATACTATCCTATCTATTTCCTAGTGGTTTCGTAAGGGTAAAAAAAAAAAAACATATTTAATGTAAAAGTGCATAATTATGTAATGTAAAAATATGTTTGATGAACATCACTCAGCTCTGTAAACTGTAAGAATACCTTGTACCTTGAACCAGTTTATCCCCACAGTTTAATCACTTCTGTGGCATTATGTTTGCATCATTCTGCTCCTTGCAGTTTTCATTCAACTATTTCTCTTGGAATACTTTCTGTGCCAGTCCACAAAGTTTTTATTATTTTTAACTATTGAAGAATATGGCAAAAATATACTATACTTAGACAACTCTCTATCTTACTATTGCAAACAATGACGAAATGAGCACCCCTTATGAAGCAAAAGGTTATAATCACTTTGAATTTAACAGACTATCTTAATTACTGAACAATGGTGGCGCCTGGGTGACTCAGTCGGTTAAGGTCTGACTTAGGCTCAGGTCATGATCTTGGCGTCCTAGGATCGAGTGTGTGTCCAGCTCTGTGCTCAGCAGGGAGTCTCCTAGTCACTCTCTCTCCCCCTCTGCCCCTCACCCCGCTTATGCTCTCTCTCTCTCAAATAGATAAATAAAATCTTATAAATAAATAAAGAAATAGTAAATAAATAAAATTACCAAACAATGTGACCATAAAAATTTAGAGAATCTCCAACAGCATATGCATATCGATTTTCCACATTTTTGCCAAAAATTTAGACTATCAAAATTTCACATTTGTAATAATTTGATATGTGGAAATAGTCCAATTAAAAAATGATATATAAATTACCTGCAGAAAACTGGTACATATCATAAGAATTCAATGAATTATTACAAAGTGAACAGATACAGGTATAGAAATAAAAGGCTGCCACAACTCAGTAGGCCCCCAAGAATGGTTTCTCCCAAACACCAGTCTTTCCTTGACCCCAAATTAAATTTCATCCTGATGTTTTACACCACATATTAGTCTCCAACAAGTTTGAATAAATCCCCTAGTAATTATAAATATTAAACTATAGGCTATTTGGTATCACCCCATCAAATTAACTTGACATCTTTGTTGATAATCAATTGAACATATAAATGGGAGTATTCTCTATTCTATTTTAGTTGATTAAGTATATGTCTATCCTTACACCAGTACTACATTGTCTTCATTATTCTAGCTTTATACTAAACCCTGTAATCACACAGTACATATCCATCCACTATGTCCTTCTGCTTTAAGATCATTTGGGCTACCCTAAGTCCTTTCTCTNTCCTTTCTCCTTCAAAATAAATTTTGGAATAAGATTGTCAATTTCTCCAGAAAGGCTGATAGGATTTTTAAAGCAACTTTATATGAATTATCAAGGAATGTGTTAAGATTTGCTCTGGATCTCTAGATCAATTTGGAGGACCTGCCTTCTACAAAATACTGTCTCTCCCAATCCATGAGAATGATACTGTC
Organism: Ailuropoda melanoleuca; assembly: GCF_002007445.2. Lineage (NCBI taxonomy): Eukaryota > Metazoa > Chordata > Mammalia > Carnivora > Ursidae > Ailuropoda > Ailuropoda melanoleuca. Next base: position 7,129 of record NW_023180626.1, on the reverse strand, counting down.
TATATAGTTAAGACTTTTAAATTTCCATCTGCAATATTTTGTAGTTTTTCAAATTATGTTTTGAACAATTTTCAATGTCTACAGAGAATTGTAATTTCTACCCTAAAATACAATTTATATTTTTTGAGACTGATAAAAGAAATTTTAATGTTCATATATTAGGCCTTAATGAAAGTCCAATGAATTCCATAATGTAGAAATCACTTAGACCATGGCTTAATTGAGAGGTTCTGTTCATGATATGGGAGGAAAGGGATTATTCAGCAAGGGATTGCCAAACCCTACTACCTGCAGGAATTAGCAGAACCTGGGACTGAATTTTGAAAGGGATAGACAGGTAGGGTGTCACAGTATACCACTTTTCAAGAGTTGATATGTTTAAGGGGCACTCTCAGAATTCAGGATTTAATAACCTGGTAATGTCATCTTGTGTCAACTCTAATTTTCTACTTGTATAGCTCTCTGAAACTTCAGGAAAAAAAATGCAAATAAAATGGAGATTATGGAACTTCCTTGGTAGATAAAAAGAAAGGGTTTGGAAATGCCCAGGGATGTGGGCATGTTATGCTGTAAAACCGGAAAATCCACAAGATAACTATGTTTCCAGAAAGAGCAAAAGTGCTCCTTTTACTAGAGTGATAAGGGGAGCAATACTATTATTGAAAATCCTGGTGGTGACAGTCCTCTCTGGGTCAGGACTGATTATAGAGGATGCTGCTATGAACTTGACTCCCAAGTACTGAAGAAACAGAGTCCTGTTAGTCTCACTTTACACAGGGATTCGTGTCAGTGGTTAATAGATCATGGTCTCTACGGATGAGATAGATAGGAAGCCATTAAGTACATTGGTTAATTTTTATAACCAAAATACAAAGAGTGCGTAAGCAGAGACTGATGCCCACTGTAGCAATGAAAAATTATCTGTAATTTAGTTTCCAGGCACGATCAAGTTCTCAGAGTCAATAACATTGAGATTAAAAAATAAAAACAAAAAAGTAGTCCCCCTATTCCCAGGAAAAACTGATAACTCATTACAGCCAGTGATATTAGGAATGTTTTTCGAACTATTTAATCAATTTACGACAAACATATAGTCATAGTAATAAGTAACAAGTAAGAACCAGGAGGAATTGTAAACCAGTATAATCAGTCGATGACAACTTGACTCAGTAACCATCCTAGCCAACTGGTGCAGCCTCACACTTTGAACATCAGCCAGTGTGGTAGACACTCCAGTGAACACAATTCTAAGACTGAATATCAACATACACCTGCTTTAAACCAACACCAAACACATCTGTAGACAACATAAACCATAATTTTAGACTGATATTAACCACACCTGTGTTTTTAAGCAATATAACCCCAAACAAACTCTTTCCCCAACACTTATACAGGATCAGCAGTATGGTGTGCTCAACGAGTTCACATCTGACCAGCTCCCTTTTATTTAAGTAAGCTAGAAATCCCATCTCATCATTTTATATATTGAGATATATTCTTATCCTTTGACAATGCTGGTTGTTCCCTCAATATCATATTGGAGACCATTGTGTGGCATCATTCCATGGTACCTGCACATAAACAGAAACTAGACACGTCCTCCTGCCCCCTGTATACAAATTCCTTTTATCCTTTCAGTTTGCTGCCACATGAGTTGGTCTCTAATGTGATCTAAGCTCTGGTTCTTTTTACTGAGATTTTAGTGCTGCATTAGTTTTTTTAAGCTAGACGTTGTCACTAACAGATTTTAAAATTTGATTTGTGTTAAAGTGATTTGATTTTTTGTTGGGAGGTGAAACACGTATAAATAATTACACCTGAGTCTTGGTGTAGAATTTTGTTTGTACATGTAGCATTTGGTGAAATTTTTGCTGTTAACCTGCTTAGTCTAATATTGTTTGCCTTGATTTTGCTTTTAGTGTCTGTGTGTGTGAGATTATTTGTACAAAAACATACATCCTGTGCTTTAGTTTTGTCTTGGATTTTTTCCCGAATATTTTGATACTTTTCTTTCTTGAATGCTTACACTCCACAGAGAACAGATAAAACAAAATTATAAAATCTACAATCAAACCTGTCCCTGAAGACTAACAGCTGAAGGTAGACTAGATTGACAAACAACTCATGCAAAGGTAATTGGTCAAGTTTGGCCTTGAGTCTCTAAAATACTATCATGAAACATTCCTGTTTGACAAATTTTGCAAGAAAATGCCTTTATCTAATTCAGATTTGAGAATCAATACTTGCTAGGTCAATGATAACACTGTCCCGTTAAAGCCTGTTTGGTGAGCAATTCCAAAATAATGTACATAAGCATCAATTTTTGACAGATTTTTTGGACTTTTTCCTTTTTGTTATGGCTTTATCTATTTGAAATCTGTAACCCACTCCTGGTAGAAATCTTTCTTTCTAGATGCATTTTTAATATAATGAAAACTCTTATGCTTATCTTGGAAAATGACAAAGTTATATTTTTACCTGAGTAACAATGGTCATTTTGGGAAAATGTTGATATGTGAAAATTAATGCATTTAAGAATTGCAAAAATCTCTACAAATCATGTCCCAAATTTGGTAGGATCTAAAAATTCTAATACTCTAGTGAACAGGAGTAGTGAGAACATACATCTTTGCCTAGTTCCCAATTTCATGAGGAAAACATTGAATCTTTCATTATTAAATTTAAAGTTAGCTTTTCTTAAGGAAATGGTATATTTATATTTTTAATGAATTTATGAAGACTAAATAAATAACAATTTCTGGTTATAAAACTGATGAGTATAATCTAAAGTATTAGGCCCATACATAGTTCCTCTGTGAAAATTATAAATTGAAACTAATACTATGACTCCACAAGAGAACATCTGGCTACAAAGAAAGCAATATTTGAGGGTTAGTATGGTTATCCTCAAACCATACTTATCTTCAAATAAGTGTATAAATAATGTATTTGTTCCAGGGGACTTTATAGTTTAAGAAAATGTCATTAATATAATTTCAGGAAAGTTTCTTGCAATGGTGTTTTCCTTAGGTCTAATAAAAATGAGTTTCTTAATAAATCAATGTATATAGAAAAGTCAAGCTTTTGTGACTCCACTGCACTTTTTTATTACTATTACTATCCACTCCAAATTTCCTTTATATTTTTTTAGACATCTTACCCCTCTTCATGTAATATTTGGTTTCCTTTCATTAAGGCAGTTCAAAGCCCAGTATAGCTTTCCTTTGCAGGCTGACCATACATATTTATCAATGTGAGTAACATATTTTATTCTGATATAAAGTATGATGCAGTCAGATTGTATACACTCAGAAATGTACAACCTTAAGCTTGGTAGAACATGTAAGTAATCATTGTGAGAGAAAAAAAGAATTGACAAGATTTTTCTTTAATTTCTCTCATGATTTATTCAAAGATGAAAATGACAAAATAAAATTTTCAAAAAAAATATGATGAAATAACCTGGCAAAGATACAGCCACATCTTTTATATCTTTGCTTAGTTCTCGGTTTTAGGAGGTAAATATTGAATCTTTCACTATCAATTATGGAGTTAGCTCTAGCGTATTATTGTAGATGCTTTTTCTCAAATTAAGTAAGTTCCCTCTGTTTCTAGTTTGCTGAGTGTTTATTATGAGCAGGTATGGTGTTTTGACATTTTTTTCTTATCATTTTATTTTTCTTTTTTAGCCTCTTGATATGCTGAATTACATTATTTATTTATTTTTTTATATTTTAAGTAGGCTCCATGGCCAGTGGCTCTCACAACACTGATATCAAGACCCGAGCTGGTATCAGGAGTCAGACACTTAACCAACTGAGCCACCCAGGGACNGCTCAGCAGGGAGCCTACTTCTCCCTCTGCCTGCTGCTCCCCCTGCTTGTGTGCTCTCTCTCTGAAGAATGAATGAATAAAATCCTGTCAGAGAGAGAGAGCACGATGAGGGGGAGGGACAGAGGGAGAGGGACAAGCAGACTCCCTGCTGAGCAGGGAGCCTGACACTGGGATCTATCTCAGGACCCAGAGATCATGACCTGAACCAAAGTTAGATACTTAACCAACCTAGCCACCCAGGAGCTCCCCACCTACCTCTTATAAGGACTCTTTGATTCACTGTGCCAACTTAATCACATCTTCAAATTTTCTTTTGCCATGTAAAATGAGGCATTTACAAACTTAAGGAATAAAAAGGCACATATATTAGTAGAGGGGATTATTCTGTCCAACACAGGTAGTTTGTGATTTTCAAGGAATTTATCCATTATTTCTAAACTGTTGATTTTATAAACATAATGGTACTCATAGTATCTCCTTATTACCCTTTTAATGGCTTCAGGATCTGAAGTGAAATCCCTATTTTTATTCCTGATAATGGTGATTTGTGTCTTGTCTTTTTATTTTTACCAGTCTAGCTAGAGGTTTATTCATTTTAATTTTTTTTCAAAGAACCAGCTTTTTGTGTCCCTGATCTCTATTGTTTTTCTAACTGAATTTCCTTGATTTCTGCTGTTCATTGTTTCTTTCCTTTTAACTGTTTTGAGTTTAGTTTGCTTTTATTTTTTTAATTTTTTGAAATGGGTCTTTAGATATTGATTAGAATACTTTCTTCTTTTTGACTGTAAACATTTAGTGCTATAAATTTCCCTTTCATTATTAATTTTATTGTGTCCCACATATTTTGATATGTTGTATTTTTACTTTTATTTTTACTATATATTTATTCTTGTTAGACTATTTCTTAGGCCCATGGGTTATTTATAAGTGTGTTGCTTAATTTCTACATGTTTGCAGATTTTCCTATTGTATTTATTTTATTAATTTCTAATTTGATTCCATTATGGCCATAGAAATCATACTGTCTATGATTTTATTTATTTTAATAGTTAAAGCTTGCTTTATGACTCAGGATACAATCTGTTTTGTTGGAAGTTAAACTTAAAAAGGCTCTAAAGCCTGCAAGATCAGTGAAGTGTTAATGGTATATTGATCTGTATCATTCTAAGATATCCTTTCCTAGATAAAAGTTTATTATATCTTACATTTTTAACTTTTAGGAAAGTGGCACAGAATTTGGTTGGCATATTCAGATCTTGGATACAGTACCTACCACACACTTGGGAATGCCACTCTGATTCATTTACCAGGCAACTCAGAAGGCTGTCAACTTTAGTGTGAGCCATTGTATCTGATGACCCTTCAAAGGATTCAGGCTATAATATATATAACCCTACTCTGGTATCTTAATGGTGGTATAGATTTCCTTTGTGGATAAGAACACACTATAGAGAATAGTAATAGGAGAGTTTAAGCCCAGAGTTAAAATATTTTGGAACAATGTCATACCTTCTACAGTAGGCAAATATTCACCACTCAAAAAACAGCTCCTGGAGTGCCACTACACTATAGTGGAAAACAACCATTAGATCACAAACTATGATTGAATTATGTGACCAGAGCTGTAATCTTAATTTGAGTCTTATGAACCCCACAAACAATTATTTGGAACAGAAATCCATTGTACAACAGAATCCGGTCCTATTACATACCAAAGGAACAATATGCATAATTCCTAGATAGTGGTGAATGGCTTGGATGGTTTGTCAAAGGTCTATAAGGGGAAAGATAAGTGTGAAGACCAAGAGTTTCAAAATAGAAATGGACTGGATACATGGAAATGGGCCCAAACTGTGCATATCTTTGTATCTTATGCCAATATTCATAAGACAGTATTCACTAATGAGGAGACACCTATCAGTGACACCAAACAGAAAAATCAAAAAACTTCTGTCCTTGCAGACACCAGAACCTGCACAATAAGTCTATATAAATTTTGATAAGAATGTACATATAACATGAGGCCATTAGCATAGATGCTATTTTACGAGGGCTGATTTATCTACAGCTGTGGCTGACTGTCCAACCTGTTAGCAAACAGACTAATGCTAAGCCACAGGCAAAATTATGCTATCATGATAATGCCATTGTCTTCACCCATGACCATGTCAGGGGAGCTGTCAGTACTATTGTACTAATACAGCTTAAATTCCCATAGCCCAAGGATCCCAACCTCTCTCCCAAATAGGTCTGGCCTTTCTAGGCTGTAGTGTTATAATTGTAGTACAATTATAACAATGTACTGTAATAAAAGGTGAATGTGGTCTCTCTCTCAAAATATCTTACAGTACTGTACTCACCCTTCTTGCAATGCAAGATATTAAAATGTCTATGCGACGGATGAAGTGAGGTGAATGATACAGGCTTCGTGACGTAGTGTTAGGCTATTATGGATCTTCTGAAGATTCTTCAAAAGGAGGATCATCTGCTTCTGAACCACAGTGGACCATGGGTAACTGAAACGGCACAAAGTTCCTTAGTGGAAAGTGAAACCACAGATAAGAGGGGACTACTGTACCAACAAGACATTAATACTTTCATAACAAAGACAGTACTAGGCATTGAGAAGATAACTTGGACCATCCAGCATGGCTGAAAACTGCCTCAATAGATATTGAGAATAAACAAAACAGGACAGTGGAAATTCTGGCAGTCTTTTAACTCAAGCAGGTCAGATTCTTGGGCAAGGCAGATGGAGCTAGCCCCTGGACAGTGGGGTCATCATTAAGATGCACAAGGTTGGTTGCATTCGCCCATAAATCCAAAGCTTTCTATGCCTTATATAAACATCTCTGAGGATGGATTTCTGGATGTGGTTATTTGACTATAGTTTTCTTAAAATATTGCCTAAACAGTCCTCACTGCTAGTGCAGCAGTCAAGATGCTTTGTTGTTAGTGTTGTTGTTGTTTCTTTCCTAAAGAAGAATATAATATGATCTGCTACTATTCTGGAAACATTGCCCATGAAAAACCACATATGAAAAAACATGTACTTTGCTTATAATCACATATTTTCCATAATTTCTAATGACGTCTGAGCTAATTTACATTATAGAAATACTATATTAGAAAAGACTAGGAAAAATAGAGGTAAATACAGAATATATCTACTTGTATACACCTGATATATACTTGTATTGATAGATAGATGATAGATAGACGATAGATAGAGATGTAATGGTCCCTGCAAGGAACAGATAGAACAACAAAATTGGATAATTGAGGATAACAT
>NW_023180625.1:0-2507 GCF_002007445.2 Ailuropoda melanoleuca | reverse complement strand
TTTAATGATGCCATGTTGCCAGTAAAGTCTTTGTTTGTATCGGTTGTGACTTTCCACTCTGTATCACTCTTAGGGCCTTTTTACCTTTATATTACCCCCCTTAATATCTCCTCNTCTCCTGTAGGGCTGGTTTCGTGGTTACGAAATTGGTTAATGATTGGCGATTTTGGAACGTCTTTATTTCTCCATCAATTCTGAATGACAGCTTTGCTGGATAAAGGATCCTTGGCTGCATGTTTTTCTCTGAAAGAGCTTTAAAAATGCCCCCCCAAGCCTTTCTCTCATTCCAGGTCTCTGTAGACAGGTCTGACGTAATCCTGATACCTTTGCCTTGGTACGTGAGAAATTTCTTTGCCCTGGCCGCTTTCAATACTGTATCCTTGGATCTAATATTTGCGAATTGCACTATGACATGCCGTGGCGTAGGTTTGTCCTGGTTGAGCTTGGATGGGGTCCTCTCTGCCTCTTGGACACGAATGCTTGTTTCCCTTGCTAGATTAGGGAAGTTTTCAGCTACAATTTGTTCAAATATCTCTTCTAGACCTCTGTTTTTCTCCACCCCTTCAGGGATGCCGATGATTCTGACATTGGATCGTTTCATAGAGTCAGTAATCTCCCGTAATCTACATTCGTGGGTGTGGATTTTTTTAAGACCAGCTTCTATTTTCGTTTTCTCTTCTACTAACCCATCCTCCAATTCGCTAATGCGTTCCTCTGCCTCGGTGACCCTGGCCGTCAGAGCCTCTAGTTTTGACTGCATTTGGCTCATAGAATTTTTAATTTCTGTCAGGTTCACTCTCATTTCTTCCCTTAGGGATTCTATATTCTCAGTAACATTTTCGTTAATGCTTTTTTCAAGTTTACTCATCATCTTGACCATTGTTGCTCTGAATTCCATTTCTGATCATTTGGATACATCCAAATCTATTATTTCTGTGGCAGAGGCCACAGACTCATTATCTTTTCTTTGTTGGGGGGGGTGGACTTCTCCTTCTTGTCATTCTGATGAGGAGAGATTGCGGGGTTGTCCAGAGCCCAAATTATTGACTGGGACCCAGGCCGTGCGCCCTTGTTTTATAGAGATCTTAGGGATGTGGGCTTCTTCTTTAAAGATTTTATTTATTTATTTGAGAGAGAGAGACAGACAGTCAGCAAGAAAGGGAACCCAAGCAGGGGAGTGGGAGAGGAAGAAGCAGGCTCCCAGCAGAGAAGCCCGATGAGGGACTCCTTTCCGGAATGCTGTGATCACGCCCTAATCCGCAGACAGGCACTTAATGACTGCGCCACTGAGGCGCCCTGGGTTGTGGGTTTTTTGACTTTTCAGCCTGCCTTCTGGGGGAGGGGCCTGCCGTGCCGATACTCAGGAAACCCTGTTTGGGTAGAGTCTCCGTGTCCCCTGCGAGGGGGGATGGGTATGGGTACCCTGTGAGCCGGTATTTCCAGGCTTTTTTTCTCTGGCGGCTTTCCCTGGTGGTCTGCTGTCCTCTTCTGAGAGTCAGAGCAGCAGCGGCGGAAATTCAGCCTCTGTCACAGAACGGNCCTCTTCTGAGAGTCAGAGCAGCAGCGGCGGAAATTCAGCCTCTGTCACAGAACGGAGGGATTGCGGCCCGTTCTCCACTGATGTTCTGGCCACTTTACCTCTGTTTCTGTTGGTGCTGCCCAACCCTGCAGCATCCTGGGCTGTGCGCCCCACACCCAGCGTCCCAGCCCTCACTTCCAGTGCCGGCGCGTCTCTGTCCTTTGTGTTTCTAACCCCGCCAGCTGCCAGCTGCCAGCCGCCTGCGCACGCTCCTGGAGCTCCCGGTCTCAGTCTCGATCCAGTGAGCACACCGGAGTTCCGGAGCTCTGTGAAAAGTCTGGTAGCGCTCGCCCCTGGCTCGCGGTCTCAGTCTGCTGTCTCGAGGGTTCGGGTCACAGGCAGTTTGCACTTGTTTTATAGGGACCTTAGGGATGTCGGCTTCCTGATTTTTCAGCCTGCCTTCTGGGCGAGGGGCCTGCCGCACTGATATTCAGGAAACCCTTTTGGGTAGAGTTGCCCCGACCCCTGCGAGGGGGGATGGGGATGGGCACAATGTGAGCTGGTATTTCTGGGCTTTTGTTCTCTGGTGGCTTTCCCTGGCAGTTTTCTGTGCCTCTTCTGAGAGTCAGAGCAGCAGTGGCCGTATCCTAGCCTCTGTCTCAGAGCTGAGAGATCGTAGTTCGCTCTCCACTGATGTTCTGGCCACTTTAACTCTGTTTCAATTGGTGCTGCTAAAAACCCTGCAGCGACCCGGTATGTGCTCCCCACAGCCTCTCNCCAGGGCCAGTAAGTCTCTGTCCTTTGTGCTTCTAACACTGCCCGCTGCCCCCAGTTCCCACGCGCGCTCCCAAGCTCCCTGTTTCAGTATGGTTTGCCTGTGCTCTGGAGCGCCAGTTTTCAGTCTGGTCGTGGTTGCTCTCCTGAGCTCTCGGTTTCACTCTAGTTTGAGTGTGCGGTCGGGAGCTCCTGTTTTCAGTTTGGACATGGG
>NW_023180624.1:333-508 GCF_002007445.2 Ailuropoda melanoleuca | reverse complement strand
GCTCTCATTTTCTCTGTTAGAAGCACACTTACTCCCATAACTTCAGAGATACCCACAACTTCTATCAAAAGCTATCAATATATCCTCTCCTATCTTTTTTTTAAAGATTTTATTATTTATTTGACAGAGATAGAGACAGCCAGTGAGTGGGGGAACACAAGCAGGGGGAGAGGGA
>NW_023180624.1:0-246 GCF_002007445.2 Ailuropoda melanoleuca | reverse complement strand
AGCCGAAGGCAGACGCTTAACCGCTATGCCACCCAGGTGCCCCAATATCCTCTCCTATCTTAAGAGAAATCTGATGATAGATATTAAAACATTTTCATCTCTTTATAAGTTCTATTATTATTCCCATTTGACAATTAAAGAAAGTTAGTAATAGAGTTAGAAAATTTTCCCTCTTTGAAATTTTTTAATGCTATTAGATACAGAAAGTTGCAAAAGACACTCCTCTGCCTACTCCGCCAGCTGAAA
>NW_023180623.1:262-903 GCF_002007445.2 Ailuropoda melanoleuca | reverse complement strand
TTTGAAAGCAGTAAAATTTTATAAAGTTGATTTCAGTTATTTCTATGAGCCTATTAGATTAAAAAGAAGAATAAAGTCTCATTTCTGTCAGGGAACTAGGTGTTAGCATGGGTCCAAGGATTTACTCCCATCATCACTGACAAAAAATATATTCATTCATTCATTCATTCATTCATTCATTCATTCATTCATTCATTCTTTGCCTATGTATTCAATAGAGTTTACTGCAGCCTAGCACTACGTTAGAAATACAAAATGAAAGCATAGTTTCTTTTTCACAGCCCAGCAGGGGAGATAAATTCACAACCATAGAATTACAGTATTATAGAGTTAATCAAACTGTATAGAACAGTAAAGAGAAAAACACTGAAGAACACCAAAAAGGATTTATTCTTCTGGAAAACCTTCACAGAGTTCATAGGCCAGTGGAATCTTGAATCATGAACACAATTATTAAGCAGAGAAATGGGGAAATGATACTGCAGGCTGAGGGGAGTTCACATAGGTATGAAAGCACAGGGTGGAATGTGGTATTCCGGAGGCTGTGGGCAGGTGCATGTGATGAGAATGCTTGGAATCCAGGCTGCAGTGCCTGTTAAGGCAGACAGGTCAGAGTGTGAGTGGATCTAGAGAAAGGGTTT
>NW_023180623.1:0-162 GCF_002007445.2 Ailuropoda melanoleuca | reverse complement strand
AAGAAGCAGGCTCATAGCGGAGGAGCCTGATGTGGGGCTCGATCCCATAACACTAGGATCACGCCCTGAGCTGAAGGCAGATGCTTAACCACTGTGCCACCCAGGCGCCCCGAGAAAGGGGTTTTTAAATAAGAATTGCCAAGATCTAACAAAGGTGTTTAT
>NW_023180622.1:0-785 GCF_002007445.2 Ailuropoda melanoleuca | reverse complement strand
TCAAATCAATGTGAATAGTAACATAAACATCAATAACCACGGCCATGCTTGAATCGTAGACCCTCTGCCCTATTGGTGCACAGCCTCCCCCATGACCAACACCTCCCACAAGAGCAGGACATCTGCTACAAGTGGTGAGCCGACGACACATCAAACCCCAGTGTCCATTCTCTACACTACAATTCACTCTTAGTGTTGCATATTGAACACATTTGGGCAAATTTATGATGACGTGTACTCACTATTATGGTCCCATAGAGACCAGTTACACTACCCTAATATGAAATTTCATATAAGATTTTTATATATGGTTTTAAATAAGATATAAGATTATAAACTGTGCAAAATCATAAAATATATATTACTGGGCATAGGTAAGTATGTCCTATCACTTCAGTTCTATGGGTGTCAGCTATGACATATTAGGACTCAGTATACCCCCCACACACACACACCTACACACACAAAAGGCAGAAGGTGTTTTTCATCTTCGTATCCCCAGTGATAAGCAGAGGGCCTGACAAAACAGAAGACTTCACNGATGTATGCTTTAAATTAAAAGCAGCGATAGCCTATTTAATAACAAAAGCAAATATTTCTTTCTTCACATTCTATTTTGTTGCCATTGTTAATAAATGAACCTTGTAACTGACAAAATTTAAGAGAATCTCACTGGGGAGAAAGACTGTGTTGACATTAGGTTTTTAAATAGCACAGCAGGGGCGCCTGGGTGGCACAGCGGTTAAGCGTCTGCCTTCGGCTCAGGGCGTGATCCCGGCATTATG
>NW_023180621.1:1634-1822 GCF_002007445.2 Ailuropoda melanoleuca | reverse complement strand
GCAGGAGAGCTAGAAGGGAGGAAATAAGGAAATAGGGGTCTAAATACAGTCATGGGAAAAGTTGGGCATGGTTAGGTTTTGGAAGGTTTTAAAATTTTTGATGTTGTTTGTTTCCTGGGATTCTGCAAGGTCTTGAGCTGCTATATATCTGTGCCAAGCTCAGGCTCCAAGGGTCTCAGCCACGTGCT
>NW_023180621.1:942-1286 GCF_002007445.2 Ailuropoda melanoleuca | reverse complement strand
GAACCAGCCTGAGACACAGGAAGATACATCTGGATCTCTACAAATGAACATCTCCAGTGCTGAGTACTGAGGTATGAAGCGGGGAGCCGTGAAACCGCGCACAGATATCAGAAGATAAATGGAAGGGGGAGGGAGTTGCCGCATTAGGGCGCCGGGAAGCGGTAGCCACCTGCGCGGGGGAGCGGGCGGCCTCGAGGAGACAGCAGACTGAGACCATGAGCCAGGAGCGCGCACCACCAGGCATCTCACGGAACTCCGGAATCCCAGTGTGCTCACTGGATCCAGACTGAGACCGGGAGCTCTGGGAGCGCGTGGGGGCACCTGGCGGCATTAGAAACACAAAG
>NW_023180621.1:371-787 GCF_002007445.2 Ailuropoda melanoleuca | reverse complement strand
GTGACAGAGGCTGAATTTCGGCCGCTACTGCTCTGGCTCTCAGAAGAAGCACAGCAGACCGCCAGGGAAAGCCGCCAGAGAACAAAAGCCTGGAAATACCGGCTCACAGTGTGCCCATCCCCATCCCCCCTCGCAGGGGACACGGAGACTCTACCCAAACAGGGTTTTCTGAGTACCTGCAGGCAGGCCCCTCCCCCAGAAGGCAGGCTGAAAAATGAAGAAGCCCACAACCTGGGGCGCCCGGGTGGCGCAGTCACCAAGCACCTGTCTTCGGATTAGGGCGTGATCACAGCGTTCTGGAAAGGAATCCCTCATCGGGCTCCTCTGCTGGGAGCCTGTTTCTTCCTCTCCCACTCCCCTGCTTGTGTTCCCTCTCTCGCTGGTTGGCTCTCTGCCACATAAATAAATAAAACCTT
>NW_023180621.1:0-183 GCF_002007445.2 Ailuropoda melanoleuca | reverse complement strand
GGCAGCCCACGGAATGGGAGAATATATTTGCAAAGGACACTACAGATAAAGGACTGGTATCCAAGATCTACAAAGAACTTCTCAAACTCAATACTTGAGGAACAAATAAATCAAAAAAATGGGCAGAAGATATGAACAGACACTTTTCCAATGAAGACATGCAAATGGCTAACAGACACATGA
>NW_023180620.1:4499-5389 GCF_002007445.2 Ailuropoda melanoleuca | reverse complement strand
AATTTTCAGTTGTATGAATTATATTAAGTATAGAGAGTACAAAGAAATACGAAATTACCTTTATTGTCAACGTCAACAAATTTTCAATCTTGCTTGCAAAGGTGAGACACAAACATGAAGAACTAAGTCACAGTAGAAGACAGTATATAATAATAAGCCAATGAATAGTGATTGATATGATAGATTCATAATTATAAGCTGGAGATGTTGAAGATAGCTAAGGGAAGTAGGTGACCACAGTTAAACCTGTAGAGATGGGAAGGATGTCACCAGATGGGGAGAATGAAAGAGGACATTTCTGGAGGGTGGAGCGGCATGAGCAGAAATGGAGATGTACATACATGGAAAGATATTCATGGAGTGGCAGTCTGGTGGAGTCCAGAGCTCAACTAAATGAATAGGAAGAGATACAGTTGAAAATGTAGTTCTTCTTTGGAACTTCAGGTGGGAATCCAAAGAGTTTGGACTTAATTAAATAGGCAATGGCAGTCCACTGAACCTTTTTCAGAAGAGAAATGTCACACAGAGTAAATATCAAATAAGCATTTCTAGAAAGAATGAATGAATACATAATAAATATGTTATTTTAAGAAGAGTAATAGTTTGGGGAAGGTTGAATTGGAGGAAATAGAATATTGGCCTGGCCTGTATTATTCTAAGGATCTGAGATATGCCCTGTTCAGTCATAAGATCTAGTTAGGTCATATCAAAGCAATGAAATTTCAAAAGGAGGCATAGATGGGAAAGAAGAATTAATAGGATTTGAAGACTAATTTAATATGGGTGGGATGGAAGAGAGAGAGGAACTGAAAATAACTCTGGATTTCTAACCTGGATAATTAAAAAAATGATGGTAGCACTTTACAGTTTTCCTCCATGTAAAATGAGAA
>NW_023180620.1:0-4251 GCF_002007445.2 Ailuropoda melanoleuca | reverse complement strand
TTAAGCAATTAGAGGTAAATGATTGGAATTTCAGGCAAATGAGTGAGAGCAATATAGAAGTGAATTTTTAAGGCATGAGTAGGATGGGATCTTCTAGAAAGACTTTGAGGAGGGAGAAAAAAAGCCATGAGGGATTCTGGAAACGTGGGGTATGCCCACCATGCATGTAACGAAAAGCCCTGGCTAAGCTATCACAGTGCAGATGCTTAGTCAGGATGGAAGCGGAGTCAGTAGGAATAGTTTGAAATGGAAAAGAAGCAGGATAGCTCCAGAGTTGACAAGGAAAGAACTAATTTTAAGAAGGAGCAGTTGATCCCTAGAGTCAAGCATGACAGAGAGGTCAGGGAAAAGCAGCACAATAACAACAGATTGGATTTGGTAATTTTGAAGGTTCAAAGATGGTGTGTATGTTGAACTGCTAGCGGGGAGGTGAGCACAGAAGCCTCAAGGATTTAAGTGGGGAATGGCAGGAGCCTATCTGGATCTTATTACTTCTTTTTTATTCTTAATTATACCCATTCTTGCATAATCCAGGAACAGAAAATTCAAAGAATCATAGAACTTCAGAGCTAAATCAGATCATGTATTCTATCCCTCTTGCTTTGTAATTAAGGATGCCGATATGCCCAAAGTAGTTAAGATTCTGGTAAAGATGAGTTAGTGGCAGAGCTAAGACCAGAACATGAGGACTGAGAGTCCCAATTTAGTGCTATTTCTGCTATGCCATGGATGTTACAGCAAGCGACTCGGCTAGCGGTGCTGAGTGATGCCTGTACATATCCTGCAGTCCCCTTTAGTACAGAAGCAAGATACTTCTCCACCACCAGTTCAAGGATAAAAAGGCTATGCATAGGCTACATATATCTTGCCTATATGTGTCAGTATATATATGTATATATGTGTGGTGGTTTTTATTACAAAGCATTTTTCTTCACGCTAATTTGCCTCTCACACAATTGGGATTTTATAGGAAATTGAAAATCTTACACATTCATGTATTTTAACTTTCAGTGAGCCCAAAGAACTGTTCCTTTGTATCAGCATCCATGACAGAAGATCAGTCACTCTGTCCATAAATTCTTTCAATAGTTTCATTTTTCTTCAGTTTAATCTTTATAACTTGCAGAACCCCAACAGCTTTGGGAGGAACACCACAGGATAGTGAGCTTCTTAAAGGCAGGGACTTTATCATACTTATCTTTTATCTGTGGCATCCTAAAACAATGTCTGGAACACAGCATATATTCAATAAACTTGTTGAATGAACGAATGGGCAAAGAAATGAGCGAAGGAAAGAATGAGTGCATGTTCAGTAAACCTCATCCAGAAACTATGGTGAGAAAACATATTTGGTTCATTCTCCTGACCTAGCTTATGCCTGTTTTTCTGACTCAATGCCAATAGAAATAGCCCTCAGCACATTTGTCAATACAACAGTAGCATCTATCAAAGCATTAAATCTGAATTGTCCCTCAGAATTACTGTTAACAGATTTACTTCTTTGGGTGCCAGTAGCCCTGAATAAAAATTGGGGAATTGAGGAGGTCATGGGGGTGGTGGTAGAATGCATTGACCCTGGTACTCTAACATTCTGGTTATACATTTCTTTGCTACCCAGTCTCCATTTGGGCTTTCTGTTTCTTTTGAAATGCAGCCTGGAGAGCAAAAGGGTATACCAGAAGGTTCAGCCTTATTTGGAAGATCTCTGTCAAAAATGGCTTATCCATACTTACCATTTTTCCAAATTTGGTGCACAAATATGCCTTATTTTTAAAAATGTGCAAAGTGCTAATGATATATTTCACACTGTACTGTAAGAATATTTTTTTCTTCTCTGAGTGTGATGTGTTTTCAACCTATAACATTTAATGTCATAGATTTCTAACACTGAGATTAAAATTCCTCAGAGGCCTGATTCTCAAGTGTCTCACGATAAGCCCGATATCACTAAGGAAATGCCCATGGTTTTCCCAAGGACCCATGCATTACGTTGGCAGGCTGCCTCACTGGTGAGTTACCTTGGAGCAAAAGCCTTGTCAGCAATAGAACACTCTTTTTCCTCTTAAAACCTTTTATTTGCTCCCCACCTCTCTCCCCAAACTATGTCACTCTGTATTTTAAAGCAGTGATCATAAAGTACTTACTTATTTTGTCAGGATTTCTAGATATAGCTTAAGTAGCTATNTCCCCAAACTATGTCACTCTGTATTTTAAAGCAGTGATCATAAAGTACTTACTTATTTTGTCAGGATTTCTATAGCTTAAGTAGCTACGTAAGTGGAATATACCTCCCTGGCTTCTCTGCCAGCCTACCCTGAGATCATTCTGGCTTAATTCCTATCTTTAACAAGACCAAGAAGATAGTCTTTGCATATCCATGTGCAAAGTATTTACATATTCAGAAATCAGCTTGGCAAACCACAGCTTAGAGTATGGGGAATAAACATTGTCTCCATTCTTTTTTTTCCCTCCTCAGAGTGAGAATTTAATTCTTGAATATGATAAGAGCTAAAAATTGGCAAAGGGGAGAGGACAACAGTGATGTGACATCTGTCAAAAACTCATATTGATCAGGGAGGCCTCTCTGCCTACCCTGTGCATCCTTGGACTCTTATGAGCTTGACAGGTGTTTCCCTTCTTCCCCTTTCCTTCCCCTGAACTGGCTTCCATGGGCCTGACAGAGGCAGAGGCAAACATTCAAGGGCTTATACCACCTGATTTAAAATGCACGGTGGGTAGAAATTAAAATTAAAATGAGTTCTTTTTTTAAGCAAAAATGTCACCATTCTCTTGCAAAGATGAGAATGTGAGTAATGACTCTCAAGAGAAAAGATTGGTGTCAAATTATGAGGTTGTGCTTAGTGAGCTTATGATTTATGTATAGGAATACATAATTTTAAAATAAGAAAAAGAAGAGGTTGAAATTGTATTTATTTGGGAAGCTAACATTGGCTTCTTTTACTTTTAAGCCATTGGCATACATTTTGTATGTCACGTACACTTGTCAAATATCATACAGCAAGGACATGGGTGTTCATGCTCAAAACTAGGGCAGGCACTCATCCACTAGACCACTGTACAGAGTCTCCAAAGAATTCCATGGAATGAGAGCTCTCTGTCTATTTAGTGATGTATCTAGGCTGATCATTTTGTTTCTAGAAGTGTGATTTCTGTAGCTATTTGCTCTGTCTCTCCCTCATTGTCTATTAATGCTACAAAGAGTGGTCTTTACCTCAGGCAAGTGGAAATTGATATAAGGACCACTAGAAATTCTTTGGAAATGTATATTCAGTTCTCCCTATTTCTCTCCCCAGAATGGCATGCTGTTTTAGCCATCAAGCTATTCGTGTATCAAAACTAAGAATTATAAATCACCTAGTCTATCTTCACTAAGTAATAATCATGAGTATGATTACATGAAATTTTCCTCTGTGAGCTCTTGAACTCCTGGAGGCTGTGCCATCACCATCATCATCATTGTCATCACCATCATGACAACTACTCTCTAAGATGGCTCTTACTGATCTTTGCCTCCTGGAATACATACTGTTTTGCACTCTTCAGTGTTGAATAGGGATGACCTGTTCAACCAATAAGATGTTGTGGATATGATTATGTGTAATTTCTGAGCATAGGCCATAAAAAAACACTGCAGCTTCAGCCTTTCTCTCTTGATCATTTGCTTTGAGGGAAGCCTGGTGTCCTGGTATGGGGACATTGAAGCAATCCTCTGGAGAAGACCACGTGGCAAGAGAGTGACACCTCCTGCCAATACCCTATGAATAAACCATCTTGGAAGTACATCCTCCAGCCCCTAGCCAGGACTGCAGCCCTGGCCAACATTTGTCTATGCTTGTATAAGAGACCCTGAGCCACAGCTATCTAGTTAAGGGGCTCCCAAACTCCTGACCCATAAGAACTATGAGATGAAAAGATTTTTTGTTGTTTTAAGCTACTAAGCATTCAAGTAATTTGTTACACAGCAGTAGATAACTAATATAATCATCACTGCACTTCTTGAATGCCTTCCATATATAAGCAAGTATATGATTTCATTCTTGTACTAATCCTCTGAGTTTGTAGTCATATCCTTATTGTACAGATGGGCAAATGGAGGCCCAGAGAGGTTACATTACACATCTAGTGAATAGATGAGCTAGAATTTGAAGACAGACTTTATTTTTAACCAGTGTTCAGTGTTCCATTCTGAGTAGTATTTTTAGATTATAAAGTTATTGCTGGCAGTGTCTG
>NW_023180619.1:2546-2762 GCF_002007445.2 Ailuropoda melanoleuca | reverse complement strand
TGCAACCCTGTGGCATTTATGGGAGCATTTAGGCCATTTACACTGAGACTGATTGTTGAGAGATATGATTTAATGATGCCATGTTGCCAATAACATCTTTGTTTCTATAGATTGTGACTTTCTGTATCACTCTTGGGGCCTTTTTACCTTTATAGAACCCCCCTTAATATTTCCTGTAGGGCTGGTTTCGTGGTTATGAAATTGGTCAATGACTGG
>NW_023180619.1:0-2215 GCF_002007445.2 Ailuropoda melanoleuca | reverse complement strand
CTAGATTAGGGAAGTTTTCAGCTACAATTTGTTCAAATATCTCTTCTAGACCTCTGTTTTTCTCCACCCCTTCGGGGATGCTGATGATTCTGACATTGGAACGTTTCATTGAGTCAGTAATCTCCCGTAATCTACATTCCTAAGCATGTATTTTTTGAGTCCAGATTCTATTTTAGCTTTCTCTTCTACTAACCCATCCTCCAATTTGCTGATATGTTCTTCTGCCTCATTCACCCTGGCTGTCTGAGCCTCTAGTTTTGACTACATTTGGCTCATAGAATTTTTAATTTCAGCCAGGTTCACTCTCATTTCTGCCTTTAGAGATTCTATATTCTCATTAACATTTTCGTTAATACTTTTTCCAGTCTAAACATCATCTTGACCATTGTTACTCTGAATTCCCTTTCTGATAATTTGGTTATATCCATATCCATTAGTTCTGTGGCAGAGGCTACAGACTCATTGTCTTTTCTTTGCTGGGAGGGACTTCTCCTTTTCGTCATTCTGATGAGGAGAGGTTGCGGGGTTGTCCAGAGCCCAGATTAGTGACCGGGACCCAGGCCATGCGCCCTTGTTTTGTAGGGACCTTAGGGATGTGGGCTTCTTGATTTTTCAGCCTGCCTTCTGGGGGAGGGGCCTGCTGTGCCGATACTCAGAAAACCCTATTTGGGTAGAGTCTCCATGTCCCCTGCAAGGGGGGATGGGGATGGGCACACTGTGAGCTGGTATTTTCAGGCTTTTTTTCTCTGGTGGCTTTCCCTGGTGGTTTGCTGTGCCTCTTGTGAGAGTCAGAGCAGCAGTGCCCAAATCTCAGCCTCTGTCTCAGAACAGAGGGATTGCGAACCATTCTCCACTGATGTACTGGCCACTTTAACTCTGTTTCTGTTGGTGCTGCTCAACCCTGCAGCATTCCGGGATGTGCACACCACACCCGGCATCCCAGCCCTCACTTCCAGGGCTGGCGCGTCTCTGTCCTTTGTGTTTCTAACACCGCCGGCCGCCGGCCGCCAGCCGCCAGCCGCCCCCGTGTGCTCCCGGAACTCCTGGTCTCAGTCTGGATCCAGTGAGCACACGGGAGTTCCGTGAGATGCCTGGTGGCGCATGCCCTGGCTCACGGTCTCAGTCTGCTATCTCGCGGGTGCCATCTTCGAGTCCGTCCGCTCCCCCACGCAGGTGGCTACCGCTTCCTGGCGCGGCGCCCGAACACAGCGGCTCCCTCCCCCTTCCGTTTATCTTCCGATATCTGTGCGCGGACTCATGGCTCCCTGCTTTGTACCTCAATACTCAGTGCTGGAGATGTTCATTTGTAGAGATCCGGATGTATCTTCCTGCGTCTCAGGCTGATTCCGTGGATGTTCAGGCTGGTCTGGTACCTATCCAGCTCGACTCAGGGGACCAGCTGAAAAAGCTGTCCCCTACTCCTCTGCCATCTAAACTCCCTCTGCCTTATTTATTTATTTATTTAAATTCATTTAGAGAAGTTAGAGTACATCGTTAGTTTGTGGTATAATGTTCAATGTTATTAGTTGGGTATAACATCCAGTGCTCATCATAACATGTGCCCTCTTTAATTCAATTTAGATAAAACTTAGTAAGCAATAGTAAAAATGGTATATCAACATGGTAATATCATTCATTCATTCAACAAGTATTTAGTGTATACTAGTGCCAGTCTCTATTCCAGACATCAGAGGAAATAATGATAAATAAGATTGATATGATCCTCTTTAGCAATTTTACAACTTAGAAGGGAAAGAAAATCAAGAAGAAAAAATGAATGAATATAAAATATTAAATGGTGATTGCAGTGCTCTAGGTGAGGAACAATGGTGGATTGGCTGCAAAGTGCAGTTGTGCAGGTTGAAAATCAAATCAGAGTTGAAATACAGCTAGAGCTCTGCTTCCTGAGCTTTGTGTCCTCGCACAGTTTCACTTAGGGGAGGGAAAGCGCTTTTCTAATCTTTACAAGGTCATCTGTTCTCAAGCCATGTGCACGCAGAAGGGGTGTAGTTTTCTAAATCTCACAGATGCCCCTTTTTTTCATCCAGTTATATGTCTGCCCAAAGTATGTACCTTTTAAAATGTTACACATTGACAATTTTAGGCCAGTAGCATCCTCACTTCTACTATGGCTGTGATGATGGCCACGGGAGAAGACAATGGATTCAAGGTAAGTGTCAAGAGCTTAATCAATGAGACTCACTAATAAATTAGA
>NW_023180618.1:0-839 GCF_002007445.2 Ailuropoda melanoleuca | reverse complement strand
CAGGGCTGGTAGGACAACTCAAGACCAGATTAAATAATTCTGGGGAATAAGGGGCTCTAGGCTTCTCGGGAATTCCCAATGCCATGAAACACAATGCCATTCATCCACTCAATTTCACCATCAACAAACTGAATCTCGCCTGGGGGGGTCTAAACACAATTTGAGCACATAATACTTTCAANTTTCAAACACAATGGTAGCCTCCGTGATAGAAAATCCCTTCTTGATTTGGGATTCCATTCCTTCGGACACACTCTCTTTTTCCTAGCACCATTTCAGACTTCCCCTCCCCCTTCAAGAGCTCGTATGTAGCCTCAGAAGAGGCTGGGAACGGAGATGTTGGCCACTTCTTCTATTTTTATTATCCTTGTGGCAGCCTACCCTCCTGGTCTCTCTGACCTCCTGCCTGACCTACTCCAACAGCCTCTAACTATTCTCTGCCTCTGTTTCACCCTTCCCGCACTGCCAAAGCCAGGTTCCTGAAATGGGATGCCACCTCGCCCGGGGAATCAACACCTCCACCTGACATTCCAGAGCAGGTGCTCTTCCCTGCAAGCGCCGATTTTCAGTCAAGCTGTTTCTAACATGAGGAACTTTATACAGAAAGATCCAGGGAAATTAGAAGCAGGAATTTATTAATTTAAAAACACACAATGCTTCTCTCAAGCAACCGCAGATGGATTGATCCTGGTTTATATGTTCTCATGACAGCCCCCCTGCCTTTCAGACTAGGCTTTCTGGCCCCTGGAAGCACAGCTTGTATCTCGAACCGCTTTCGACTCCCCCACTTCACTTATTATCAAGCCAAGCCTCGAGTAGATCGTTTATAAATTCTTCTT
>NW_023180617.1:0-627 GCF_002007445.2 Ailuropoda melanoleuca | reverse complement strand
ATTGTCTTTCTCAGTGCTGTGTTCGTCGTGTTTCACTCACGCTACCAAAGCACATTGATTCCTGTTCCTCCTTCCATAAAGCCGTCGTGACTTCAAGTGCTTTCCCCTCACACTTTGATTCTTGGTTTTAAGGGCAGGAACCTCCGCCGGCCCCTACACCGAATGTGGAATCGGGGGTCCCCAGTGAAAAGGCTGCTCTTCGCTGGAGGTGTTTTCCTGGACGCTCTGTTTTATTACAAATGAGAAGGGTGCTGAATCCTCGAAAATCCTGAAACTTTTCATTCATGCTCCCTTACTCACGAGAGATGATGATAGTTGATATTTCCCTGGACTGTGTGGAGTCTCACAGACCTCTATGGGGCACTCTCATCAGGATTCCGCGACCACTTTCCCTCATTTTTCCCTATTCACGAAGGGTGATGATAGTGCTAAGACGGTCCCTGTNACTCTCATCAGGATTCCGCGACCACTTTCCCTCATTTTTCCCTATTCACGAAGGGTGATGATAGTGCTAAGACGGTCCCTGTACGGTGTTGATTCTGACGGACATGCTTTGGGACTTTTCGTTCCATTGCCGCCAGTAGTTTTGACAGGATTTCCCCAGGGAGCAAGCATTTCGTTGGAAGC
>NW_023180616.1:0-1518 GCF_002007445.2 Ailuropoda melanoleuca | reverse complement strand
AAAAAAACATCATTTAAAGGTAACACTAAAATAACTGTGATATTAGTGGTATGTACATGTATATTTCACACTGCAAAGGGGATTGTATTGGGTATGAATTATTCAGGGCATTTCAACTAAGAAACTAGTGGCAGATCAATTGTGGTGGAAAGTGATGGGATTTGATTCAGGAAGATAAAGTAAACAAATGCTGGTGGGATTCTTTAACATTATGAGTGAACTGGAGACTGTAACAAGCTGGAAGGTAGAGATACATTCCTAATTAGAAGTTAGAAAACCATTGAGAGGGAATTTGGTGTTGATACAATGGGGCTAATCTATCATCTGCCATTTAATGGGAGAGAAACAATGAGTATTAAATTCATCAGTAAATGGAGTTGTGGTAACAATTTTTATTAAATTTGTTTTTGTGAAACTACATTTACACATTACTTTCCCTACCCAAATATCCTCTCATCCTCCCTCTTTCTCACCTGACATCCTTCTTCTCTTTCTTACCTCCATTTTCTTCCCTCCCTCCCTCTCTCCCTCCTTGGCCTCTATTCTTCCCTCTCTCTCTTCTTTCTTTCCTCCCTCCCTCTCTCCTTTCTTCCTTCCTAATCTGTCTCTTTCCCTCCTTATCATCTTAATTTCCCCTTCCTTTTAACATCTAGATGTGATAAAGAATCTAGGAGACATAGATTTATTTTTTCCTTAATAGCTTGTCGGTAAATTAGTGTAAGTTGTATCCCAACAAACATATATACTAATAAGCTTCACACAACTTTTTTCATTTTCTCCAGGAAGACCCACTACATTATGTGAGATTATGGGAAAAGCAGAAATTTGGCTAATCCGGACGTATTGGGATTTTGAATTTCCTCGTCCATACTTACCTAATTTTGAGTTTGTAGGAGGCTTGCATTGTAAACCTGCCAAACCATTACCTAAGGTAGGTCTATTACAGTGGAGGGCTTCTTTTGTACCTTATGATACAATGCTGATTTTTCTTTAAAGTGTTCTGCCTCAATAGCAAAGATATGCTGTTTGCTACTCCAAATCTATTTTACGAATCATAGGGGTCTCTGATGACTGATATTACCTTTTTTGGACTTCACTTTGATATTTTGGCTAAAGAGGGAAGTGATTCAAATGGCATGTTAAAATATCAGTGTGTCTACAGTTTGGGTACTGACTGAAGCCACAGGAAGCTAAGGCCTTGGAAATCACTCAGGAGATTAGTATAGTCTTCCTAACAAGCTGATGGAGCTATGAATTGGGACAGTTACTATGATTGCTTGAGTGATAAAGATGCTTTCATGAGAACTCTCAGGTAGATTCCAGAGTTTTCTCAGTAAGAAGAAGTAAGTGTTGACAGAAGACACGGAATCAGGTAGTACTTCTTGGATACTAGTGATCTTTACCAAGATAAAAAATAATTCATAGAAGAACTTTTTTGAGATGACAATGGTGAATTCAGTTTTGGACCTATTCACTTTAAGGAGCCAAAGAAATTTTCAGGTGAATGTTTCTAGTAAT
>NW_023180615.1:0-3709 GCF_002007445.2 Ailuropoda melanoleuca | reverse complement strand
ATCCCAGAACGCTGGGATCATGCCCTGAGCTGAAGGCAGACGCTTAACCGCTGTGCCACCCAGGCGCCCCTAATGATTCTAGTATTTGTTTTTCAATTTCTATTCATATAGGTGAAATTAAACTTCTCGGAGTGGACCAAATCCTCCAATTAAAGGCCTGAGAGTGGGGGATCTGAGTGGATTAGTCAGGTAGGCATCTAACTCTTGGTTTTGGCTCAGGTCAGGATCTCATGGGTCATGGGATCAAGCCCTGTGATGGGCTCCCTGCTCAGCGGGGAGTCTGCTTGAAGATTCTCTCCCTCTGCCCTTCCCCCTACTCATGCTCATTCTCTCACTTTCTCTCTTCCAAATAAATAAATAAAATATTAAAAAAAAAAGTCCTGAGAGCTTTTTTTAGCACCTAGCAATTATAATTTGAACACTGTCACATCCATAATACATCACTGTCAGGAGCACGGTAGTTATTTTAAAAATGGGTTGAATGATTGAAGGAATAAATGAGTGCTTATGGAGTTGAGGGCTTTTATGTCTTTGCTTCCTTGGGTGTTGCAAAATCTTAAAAATGAACTTGGATTTCTTTCTCATTATTCTTGTGGTTAATTGTTCTGATTTTATTGTCTTTGTTTCAAAACTTTTGCTTAGTGTTCACAAAAATATTGTCAGTATTATAGCTTCTTCCTAAAACTCAAATCCATTTTTATGAAAGGTATCCTGAAACTCCTTTTATACTTTGAAAGGAACATTAAATTAAGGTCAAAACATTTAGTAAAAAGATAGACTTTCCAACAGTTAAAAATAACTTACATTTTCCATTATGTCAGTAATTTCTTCCTCTGCACTCTGAAGTTTAGTTAAAACAGCTGCTCTTTTCAGGTTCAGATATTTAAGTCGGTCCATAACTGTCTAAATTTGATAAAGAACAAATATTTAAATACATTGACATTTGAACATCTTAAATATTCTGAAAAAGTGATGAAATTATGAGTAGAATACTTCCTTGCCTCTACCTTCTGGTGGTTTGCCGGCAATCTTTGGTGTTCCCTGGCTTGTAGGTGTATCACTCCAATCTCTGCCTTTGTTGTCGCATAGCCATCTTCTCCCTATGTGTCTGAGTCTCTTCTAAGGATACCCGCCATATTAGGTTAGGGCCCAGCTTAATGCAGTATGAACTGACCTTAACTTGTTTCTATTTGAAAAGATCCTGTTTCCAAATAAGGTCATATTCAAAGGTATTGGAAGTTAGGACCTCAACATATCTTTTAAGGGAACACAGTTCAACCCATAAAGTCTGCCCTCGGGTCCCCAAATACTCATGTCCTTAGAGGTCTAGCCCTATGGGACCTGTTCTGGCAGAGGGAATACAGCCATGTCAAGACAGAGGCAGATATTGGAGTTATGTTGCCACGATCTAAGAGCTGCCTGGGACCACCAGAACTGGAAGAGGCCATGTTGGATCAACCTCTAGAGGCTTTGCAGAGAGCAGGGCCCTGCCAGCACCTTGATTTTTTTATTTCTATCCTCCAGAACTATAAGAAAAAAAGTTTCTGTCATTTTAAACAACTTAACCTGTGGTACTTTGCTATGGCAGAATTGGAAACTAAAAGGGACACCTTGCAGAAGAATAGGAAACATTAACTCTGAGATGAGAGATGGTGGATTGACAAAGTTCTGATGGTAAATGGTAATCTGTGGTAGTTTGTATTATTTGTTCATAATTTATCCTTCCCTCCCTTCACTTGTTAATTCCCTAGCTCACTGTGGGTAGAATACACTTCCCTAGCCCATTGGTATTGAGCTTTTCCCCGTAACTTGTTTTGGCCAATGGAATGGACAGAAAGGCCAGGGTGCCACTGGCAAATGAGGCCTGGCAAGGCTTGGCAAGTTTCAACCAGGCCTATCAGAGCTTCTTCCCTCTATCTTGAGAAAAGTGTGTCTTGTGTTATAAAATCCAAATTCTGGATATAATTTGAAGGAAAATCCTGCTTGGATGTAGGATGTGAGAAAAAGAGAAGAGCAGCTTGAAGAGTGGATTCAACACTTAGCAAGAAGGGAAAACTGCGGGAGGAGCATATATGGGGCAGGTGGTGGTGACAGTGGATCAGAGGGTTTTTCTTGCATACTTAAATCTGAGATAACTACTGGGCATCCAATTAGATACACAGAGTAGCAGTTGATTATACAGGTGTGGAATTCAGAGGAAAGGTCTGGGATAGAAACACAAATTAAGAGTTACCAGCATTTAGTAGGGCAGACAGAGAAGAGTGCAGAAAGATTGAGCTCCGGGATTCTCTAACATGTAGATGTAGAGTGTCCCATGAGGACACTCTGGAGTGTAACGGTAATGTGGAGTATATTTATTAAAAAATAAATACAATTCTCATATAATTCACCCATTTAAAGTGTATAGTTCAGTGGTTTTTAGTATAGATTTGCACAACTATCACCACAATGAATCTTAAAATACCTTCATTACCCCAAAAAGAAAACTTTTACCCATCAGTAGTCACTCCACATTTATCCTGAGATCTCCCATTGTGGTAACCCTTACCCCAGGCAACCACTAATCTATTTTCCATTTTAATAGGTCTGCCTATTTTGGATATTTTATATAAATGAATCATATGATATAGGATCTTTTGTAACTTTTCTTTTACTTAGTGTGTGTTCAAGATTCATCCATGTTGTAGCGTGTATCAAAACTTCATTCTGTATTATTGCTAAATGATGTTCCACTGTATAGATACACCACATTTTACTTTTCCATTCATCAGTATATGGACATTTGGCTTATTTCCACCTTTTGGCTATTGTGAATAGTGCTGCCATGAACCTTCATGTATAAGTTTTTGTTTGAACACCTGTTTTAAATTATTTGGGGTATATATACCAAGAAATCGACTGTTGAGTCGTGTGGTAATTAAACATGGTAATTCCGTGTTTAACTTACTGAGGATCTACCAAACTATTTTCCGAAGTGGCCACACCATTTTACAATCCCACCAGCAACATATGAGGGCTCCAGTTTTTCCACATCCTCACAAACACCTGCTATTGCCTGGTTTTTGTTTGTTTTTGAATTTTAGTCATCTTAGTGGGTGTGAAGTGGTAACCCATTATTGGTTTTGGTTTTGGTTTGCGTCTCCCTAACGACTCATGGTAAGCATCTTATCATGTGCTTATTGGCCATTATTTGATTTTACTTTTCTTTGAGGCACATTTTGTTACACAGAGATTTTAAATTCAAACGTAGTTTTGATTTAAATATGGACAGAGGTATAGGTATAACATCATATTTTTAAGGATCAAGAGGAATTTTCCAAAAGTAAGTGGTGTTAAAATGTAAATATGTTTCTGGTGTTTATTAAAATAAGTACAATCCAGTCAGTAACTTTTTGATTTTCCAAACCTTGGGATATTCTTAAGAACATTGCACTTACCATGAAGAGCTCCTCTGAGGGTTTATTTCCATCTAGCTCAATGAGATATTGGGAATTGTGTTCAGCCATTACTTCCTGCAGAAAATAGAAACCTTATAATCCAGGATCATTGGCAAAATTGAACACAAGATCAGAATCTTAACACACTATGAAGAAATCTTTAAAGCTAAATTGTTTGCTTTATACATGATATAATATATATTATTTTAAGTGCTCTTTTGCAAAAGACTCATTCAGTCTTATCATGAATTTTATTCTCTTTCTGATTTTTT
>NW_023180614.1:800-1108 GCF_002007445.2 Ailuropoda melanoleuca | reverse complement strand
GACTTGCTATTCTGTTGCATTTGTATATTTCTTTTTGTCAAAACCAAACTGTATTTATTATTATTATTATTGTTATTTTTTAAATATTTAAAGTTTTTAGAGAAACAGTTCTTTTTTTTTAATGTTTTTTTATTATATTATGTTAGTTACCATACATTACATCCCTGGGTTTTGATGTAAAGTTCGATGATTCATTAGTCACGTATAACACCCAGTGCACCATGCAATACGTGCCCTCCTTACTACCCATCACCAGTCTATCCCATTCCCCCACCCCCCTCCCCTCTGAAGCCCTCAGTTTGTTTCTC
>NW_023180614.1:0-741 GCF_002007445.2 Ailuropoda melanoleuca | reverse complement strand
TTTCTTTATCCCTTTCTTCCCCTACCGATCTTCCTAGTTCTTATGTTCCATAGATGAGAGAAATCATATGATAATTGTCTTTCTCTGCTTGACTTATTTCACTTAGCATTATCTCCTCCAGTGCATTTATTATTATTGACTTACAGTAAGTCTTAAACCAGGTTGGGTAAATCCTTAAACTTTGTTCTTACCTCACAAAATTGTTTTGGTTCTACTAGGTCCTTCCATTTCCATACAGACTTTAAAAAACCTGCTGGAGTTTGGGACATGTGGGTGCTGCACTCAGTTAAGCGTCTGACTCTTAATTTCAGCTCAGGTCATGATCTCAGGGTGTGAGATTGAGCCCTGCATCAGGCTCTGTGCTCAGTGCAGAGTCTGCTTGAGATTCTCTCTTCCTCTCCCTCTGCCACTCCCACTTGTGCTCTCTCTCTCTCTAAAATAAATAAATATTAAAAAAAACCCCACAAAAACAAAACAAAAACCTGCTGGGGTTTGATTGGAAATGCATTATATCTTTACATTGATTTGGAAGAATTGGCATTTAACTATATTGACTCTATTAACTTTGTTGAGTGTTATAATTTAGAAACATGGCATAGCTCTCCATTTGTTTAATTCTTTGATTTCTCTAGGCTATGTTTGTAGTTTGTAGATTTTAATAGTGATTTTTAGGAATAGTGCCTTTTTAATAGTGATTCCTAGGAATATTATGTGTTTTGATGCTACTATAAGTGAAATTTT
>NW_023180613.1:0-1625 GCF_002007445.2 Ailuropoda melanoleuca | reverse complement strand
TTGAAAGAATAAATAAGATCGATAAGCCACTGGCCAGACTTGTTCAAAAGAGTAGAGAAAGGACCCAAATTAATAAAATTATGAATTAAAGGGGAGAGATCATGACCAACACCAATGCNAAATAGGAAGGATCATTAGAAACTTTTATCAACAGCTTTAGGCCAATAAATTAAACAACGTGGAAGAAATGGATGCGTTCCGGGAAACCTATGAACTACCAAGACTGAAACAGGAAGAAAGTGATTATTTAAACAGACTGATTAATTATGAAGAGACTGAAGCAGTGATCAAAAACCTCCCCAAAAACAAGAGTCCAGGGCCTGATGTATTCCCTGGGGAATTCTACCAAACATTCAAAGAAGAAATAATACCTATTCTCCTGAAGCTGTTTCAAAAAATAGAAACAGAAGGAAAACTACCAAACTCATTCTATGAGGCCAGTATTACCTTGATCCCCAAACCAGGCAAAGACCCCATCAAAAAGGAGAATTACAGACCGATATCCCTGATGAATATGGACGCCAAAATTCTCAACAAGATCTTAACTAATAAGATACAACAGTGCATTTTAAGGATTATCCATCATAAGCAAGTGGGATTCATCCCTGGGATGCAAGGTTGGTTCAACATTTGCAAATTGATCACTGTGATACATCATATCAACAAGAAAAAAGTCAAGAACCATATGATCCTCTCACGAGGATACGAATAGTGAGGCTGAAGAAAGAGAAATCAGGGAATTGATTCCTTTTAAAATAACACCAAAAATCATACATTACCTTAGAATTAACCAGAGACGTAAAGGATCTATATTCTAGAAACTAAGATCACTCTTGAAAGACCTTGAAGAACACACAAAAAGATGGAAAAATATTCCATGCTCACGGATCAGAAGAATAAACACAGTTCAAATAGCTATGCTACCCAGAGCAATCTATACTTTCAATGCCATCCCGATGAAAATACCAATGACGTTTTTCAAAGAACTGGAACAAACAGCCCTTAAATTTGTGTGGAACCACAAAAGGCCCTGAATTGCCAAGGAATTGTTGAAAAGGAAAAACAAAGCTGGGGCATCACAGTGCCGGATTTCAAGCTATACTACAAAGCTGTGATCACCAAGACAGCATGGTACTGGCACAAAAACAGACACATAGACCAATGCAAGAGAATAGAGAAGCCAGAAATGGACCCTCAGCTCTTTGTGCAACTAATCTTTGACNGCAACTAATCTTTGACAAATCAAGAAAAAACATCCAGTGGAAAAAGACAGTCTCTTCAATAAATGGTGCTGGGAAAATTGGACAGCTACATGCAAAAGAATGAAACTTGACCACTCTCTCACACCATGCGCAAAGATAAACTCCAAATGAATGAAAGACCTCAATGTGAGACAGGAATCCATCAAAATCCTAGATGAGAACATAACCTCTTTGATATTGGTCACAGCAACTTTTTTCATGACACATCTCCAAAGGTAAGAGAAACAAAAGAAGAAAAAATGAATTTGTGGAACTTCATCAAGATAAAAAGCTTCTTCACAGCCAAGGAAATAGTCAAAAAAGCTAAGAGGCAGCCCACAGAATGGGAGAAGATATTTGCAAATGACACTACAGATAAAAGAC
>NW_023180612.1:664-1519 GCF_002007445.2 Ailuropoda melanoleuca | reverse complement strand
TTTTCACTGGGGACCCCGATTCCACATTGGGTGTAGGGGCCTGAGAAGGATCCAGCCCTTAGAACCAAGAATCCAAGTGTGAGGGGAAAGCCCTTGAAGTCAAGACGGCCTTATGGAAGGTGGAACAGGAATCAAGGTGCTTTGGTACCGTGAGTGAAACACGACGAACACAGCACTGAGAAAGACAATTCGGCCAAAACCCGCTTCCAACGAAATGTTTGCTCCCTGGGGAAATCCTGTCAAAACTGCTGGCGGCAATGGAACGAAAAGGCCCAAAACACGTCCGTCAGAAACATCACCGTACAGGGACTGTCTTAGCACTATCATCACCCTTCGTGAATAGGGAAACATGAGGGAAAGTGGTCGCGGAAGCCTGACGAGAGTGCCCCATAGTGGTCTCTGAGACACCACACAGTCCAGGGAAATATCAACGATCATCATCTCTCGTGAGTAAGGGAGCTGGAATGAAAAGGGTCAGGATTTCGAGGACTCAGCGCCCTTCTCATTGGTAATAAAGCAGAGCATCCAGGAAAACACCTCCAGCGAACAGCAGCCTTTTCACTGGGGACCCCGATTCCACATTGGGTGTAGGGGCCTGGGGAGGATCCAGCCCTTAGAACCAAGAAACAAAGTGTGAGTGGAAAGCCCTTGAAGTCACGACGGCCTTATGGAAGGTGGAACAGGAATCAAGGTGCTTTGGTACCGTGAGTGAAACACGACGAACACAGCACTGAGAAAGACAATTCGGCCAAAACCCGCTTCCAAAGAAATGTTTGCTCCTTTGTCAAATCCTGTCAAAACTGCTGGCGGCAATGGAACGAAAAGGCCCTAAACACGTCCGTCAGAAACAACACC
>NW_023180612.1:0-189 GCF_002007445.2 Ailuropoda melanoleuca | reverse complement strand
ATGCTTGCTCCCTGGGGAAATCCTGTCAAAACTGCTTGCGGCAATGGAACGAAAAGGCCCAAAACACGTCCGTAAGAAACAACACCGTACAGGGACCGGAGTAGCACTATCATCACAATTCGTGAATAGGGAAACATGAGGCAAAGTGGTCGAGGAAGCCTGACGAGAGTGCCCCATAGTGGTCTCTGA
>NW_023180611.1:0-5885 GCF_002007445.2 Ailuropoda melanoleuca | reverse complement strand
AACTGTTGCCATCTCTCTGTATTATTTCTTACAGCTACATATGAATCTATAGTTCTCTCAAAATAAAAAAAGATTACTTTTGAAAAATCAAAACGTGCAGGCCAAATCAGGGACAGGAGGATGTCAGTTTGGCAGTTATGACATGAGCCTTAGCTCCGTGACATCACAATGGCAGTGGTCGTGGGCTACCACGGAATCCTTGGGCTTCAGGCATTTTACAGTACTCTGCCAGGTGCTGTAGACTCACTCGATTTTCAGTCCCAAGAACTGAAGACAAAAAGATGTTCACGTCAATCAGAAAGCATGCTGAACTTATAGGTGGTCATTCAAGACTTCACCGCATAAGGTAGTCTTTCTATATACTATTTTTGAGCCTCAAAACAGACTGACAATAACAGGAAGTGTTGTTCCCTTTTGTAATTCTTCTAATACATGTAAACTAATGAGTAACTTCAGCGCCAGCTTCATGAAAAGCTACCCAGGTTCATAAGATTCAGTGCTGCTGAGCAGAAGACAGCAGGCTTCCCTTCTTGGGGAGACACTGTCTTGGCTCCATGGGAGAGAATTTTCCTCAGGCCTATGAAAATATCTGTCCTGTTTATGAAAGAATTTTTGCATTCTGCTCAATTTAGTTGTTTTACCCATTACGACCAGAAAGTCCTATCAGAGCTCAGTCAGAGCTCAGCCAAGTAATAGCTAAGCTCATGTGTAGAAACTTTTTGATGTTTCCAGTATTTTTGCCAATCTTTGAGAATTTTTCCCCCAAGTTTGAATTTTGATTTAGATAAGACTGGGTTCAAATTTCCAGACTCTTCCGTTGTCTTCATTTTTATCTTAACATGAAAGCATATTGTAATTAATTCTTCACAAACACCATATCATTTTGTTTTATATTAGGCCACAAATTGTCCTACTTGTTGTCGTTTGTGTACCTCCTTGTAACACACTCCACCTCTTGGTTCTCCCCTTCCTAACAGCTCCGATTAGCTGNCTTGTAACACACTCCACCTCTTGGTTCTCCCCTTCCTAACAGCTCGCGATTAGCTTTGCCGCTTTCTCCACACTCCACCCCACCTCTAAGTGTTGACATGCCCAAGGGCTTTGTCCTTGAAACAGTTCTCCAGCTGCATCAGTTCCCCAAGTGACCTCATCTCTCTCTTTTTTTAAGATTTTGTTTATTTATTTGAGAAAGAGAGAGAGTGTGTGTGAGAGACAGAGAGCACAAACATGGGTCTGGAGCAGAGGGAGAGGAAGAAGCAGGCTCCCCACTGAGCAAGGAGCCCAAAGTGGGGCTCGATCCCAGGACCCTGGGATAATGACCTGAGCTGAAGGCAGATGCCTAACAGACTGAGGTGCCCAGCCTCATCTCTTTCAATAGCTTTCTATAACTCGGTGATCCTTGAATGTGAGTCCTGGTGCCCTGCTTTAGGGGTTGAGACTAAATTTTAGTGTTGGGTGACCCTCGACATTAAGCATAAAAGTCTCTTGCATATTTGACCAGTAACCAGCTGCTCCGTGGTGTTTCATGGTTGCAGGCAGAGCTCTTCTGTTGAGGTGGACACCCGCAGCGAAAGCACCACATCATCTGAGGGCGCCTCCCGTACCCTGCTTATCCACAGCCCCGTGGAGCTCAAGAGAGGCTGGAGGAGCCAGAAGAGGCACGTCTTCCTGTTCAGCGATTTGCTGCTCATGTCCAATACCAAGTATGTGTACGAGCTCTTGTCACGGTCACGAAATCACATTGCCAGTAACCCTTCCCATAAGAAGACAGGACACTTTTTTTTCTTTTTGCCAATGTTTTGATCCTTCCTTCATTCAACAGGTGCTTATGGAGGTCTCGTTTTGTGCCATGCCCCCCCACCCCCTGCAGAGAATATAATTGGGAATGTGACAGGCAGTGTCTCCCTTGCCTGGGACTTACAGACAAATGATAAAAATAAGAGGGGGAATTATAGACTGTGATTAGTGCTTCTGATAGAAAGTAGATGGGGTATGTGGAGAAGATGGGAATGTATTAGAGAGGGGTAGTCGAGGAGGGCCTCTCTGAGGTGGCAGCACTGAAACTGCATCTATGGGATGAGAAGCAGCCATGTTCCTAGACAAGGTGCCAGTCCCTCCTAGACTGAGGGACTGGCAGGCTACATGGGTACAACCTGACCCCTTGGAGGAAGGGGATCGAGGAAGACTGATTTGACCGGAGCTGAAAGCGTGGGGCAGGCGATCAGATGTGATACCGTGCTCAGGACCCCAGTCACATAGGGTCTTCACAGGAAATATTTTGCCAAAGGATTTTTAACTAGGGGACTGACCAAATCTTATTTATATCTCTACCAAATTCTTCTGACTGATGGTAGATAATGGATGGCTGCGTAAGCAAGAGTGGGAGCAGAGATACTGGTTAGGGGAGGCAGTGGTCCTGATGGATGCTCTCAAGGGCTCCATCGTGGGAGTGCAGTAAAAAGGAAGGAGGCAGCACACAGATTTAGAATATGTGCTGGAGACAGAACCAACTGTGTGCATTTTCCTCTCAACCCTGAACACAAATGTAACTAATACCCAGCCTAGAACCTGATGATTGCTCAATACATGTCTGAAAGCAGGTGGATGGAAGGTCATCTGTTTACTTCCTCCATCTCTGTTTTCATTATTCACAAAACATCATGAAAGATGAAGAATATTCCAATAAACCAAATATCAAGAAGCTTTTTAGTCACCAGAAAACGTGTGGTGCTGCTGTTTCTATTCTCTTTTTTCCTGAACCTCATAGAATATTCCATGAACATCTAGGTTCTCTTTCATCATTGAAATCAACCTTTCCTTTATGCTGAGTAAACAACTAACTCCAATCTGCTTGGTATCAGGTAAGAAATAGATCAGAAAGCTTAGCGAACTGAAACATGAAGGAAGTGTAGCCATCCAAAAAAAAAATCAGAGGCAAAAATAGAAATAGTAAAATATATTTGANAAAAAAAAAAGATGCAAAAATAGAAATAGTAAAATATATTTGAGATGAATGAAATTGCCTCCAGATGTAGCCTTGGAGGTGGTGATGTCGTGAGGAGGATGGAGAGAAAAAGACTGTCCAGGTCCTGGCATGAGGTCCAGATGAAGCACTCTGCTCCTCCTGATAGGAACAAGTCGTTATTTTTAAAAATGTAGATTAGTTACCATTCTCTTTATTTAACCAAGGTGAGTATAGCAGACTCAGATGTGTGGGATGCACGCTGGGGATCCCACGGGGAGATCACAGGTGCCTCGTGTAATTTCCCCACAGCCCTCCAAGGGTATTGTTATCACCCACCGGCTGCAGACATGAAAATGGGGATGCAGGAAGTCTCAGGAACGGGCCTGTCATCCACAGGGAAATGGTGGGAGAGACCCCAAGCCAGGCCTGCCTTCATCCCAAGGCCACACTCTTCCTGCCACACCATGCTGTACTCTTCCAAGTTCAGCCCAAGAAACATGCTGACAAATAGCAAACTCCTGCTCCTTAGGACCTTGCAGACCACTCACATCTGATTTGTAAGGGGACCGTGTTCTCCTTCCCTTATTTTTCATCTTTGTATTATGATAGTATTTAGCGAGAGGAGAAGACCTTTCTTTTCTTACTAGAGCCATTTATTGTCCTGGATCCTGCATACCTCTCAGCAGGTTTTACAGAGCCTACCGTGTTCTGATGGAAGGATTTTATTTAAAGACAGTGTTCTTTCTCCATTAGAGAACTACATCCTTTTAAGAGCTGAATTTTTTATTTTGATTGGTTCCCTATTACAAAAGAAGTGCAACATTTTTCATCTTCACATATTGCTTTTGAGATAGGTCTTTGTGTCTACTCAAGGTTTCTATGATGTGACAAAATCTATATCAATGTATTTAATAATGTTCTCTTTAAGAGACTCAGCTCCTGAAAGATTTTATCTTATATACTTTTTACAACTATTGGGAATATTAGAAAATGTAAGTTATCTCAGGCACTTGAATTTGGTTTATAAAACCAAGGCCCTCGGGGCGCCTGGGTGGCACAGCGGTTAAGCGTCTGCCTTCGGCTCAGGGCGTGATCCTGGCATTGTGGGATCGAGCCCCACATCAGGCTCCTCTGCTATGGGCCTGCTTCTTCCTCTCCCACTCCCCCTGCTTGTGTCTCGCTAGCTGTCTCTCGCTAGCTGTCTCTATCTCTGTCAAATAAATAATAAAATCTTTAAAAAAAAAAAAAAAGGCCCTCANACTATTGAGAATATTAGAAAATATAAGTGATCTCAGGCACTTGAATTTGGTTTATAAAACCAAGGCCCTTGATACAGAGAGAAAAACCAAGGCCCTCGATACAGAGAGAAGAACAGATTTTCGGAAGTCCAAGTTCAGGACACATTCAGAGCTCTTTCTGCTTGCACATGGCCACCCTCTCGCCATGTGTCCCATGGTGTTTCCTCAGTGCCTGCATGTGCACACACCCACAGAGCTCTCTCTCCTTCTTCTTACAAGGGCACCAATCCTACTGGATTAGAACTTTACCTTGATGACCCCATTTACTCTTAGTTACCTCTTAAAATCTCTCTCTCCAAACATAGTCATATTGGAGAGAGGGCTTTATGGTAAGAATGTGGGCAAGAAGTGGGGAGAGGGACACAATTCTGTCTGTTGCAGTAACGAGCGGTATTCATGCTGCCACCATGTACAAATTTTTGGNATACAGAGAGAACAGATTTTTGGAAGTCCAAGTTCAGGACACATTCAGAGCTCTTTCTGCTTGCACATGGCCACCCTCTCGCCATGTGTCCCATGGTGTTTCCTCAGTGCCTGCATGTGCGCACACCCACAGAGCTCTCTCTCCTTCTTCTTACAAGGGCACCAATCCTACTGGATTAGAACTTTACCTTGATGACCCCATTTACTCTTAGTTACCTCTTAAAATCTCTCTCTCCAAACATAGTCATATTGGAGAGAGGGCTTNATACAGAGAGAACAGATTTTTGGAAGTCCAAGTTCAGGACACATTCAGAGCTCTTTCTGCTTGCACATGGCCGCCCTCTCGCCATGTGTCCCATGGTGTTTCCTCAGTGCCTGCATGTGCANTGTACGCACACCCACAGAGCTCTCTCTCCCTCTTCTTACAAGGGCACCAATCCTACTGGATTAGAAATTTACCTTGATGACCCCATTTATGCTTAGTTACCTCTTAAAATCTCTCTCTCCAAGCATGGTCATATTGGAGAGAGGGCTTTATGGTAAGAATGTGGGCAAGAAGTGGGGAGAGGGACACAATTCTGTCTGTTGCAGTAACGAGCGGTATTCATGCTGCCACCATGTACAAATTTTTGCCATAATTTTTAGAAAACAACTATGAGATCATTTCCATAGTAAATATTTGGATATATTTATGATCACTGTTAATATGAAAAAATTTATACTTTTTTTCTAGAAGGAAACAACTAAAAAGAAATAGCCCCTGCAATAGCAAACTTATTTCATCCCTANATACTTTTTTTTCTAGAAGGAAACAACTAAAAAGAAATAGCCCCTGCAATAACAAACTTATTTCATCCCTGTCATGCCTTGCTCTTAGACGGAGGATTGTGTTATGCCCTGAATCAATCTGTTCAGATTAATAATCTGAATTTAGTGCCTAGTTTTTCCAGTTTAGCCATAAGAAAGGGGTGGGGTGACCCAGGTTCCATTTTACCTCAGCTCACCTGCAGGCATCAGCTGGAAACTCTCATCTTTAGGTTGGCGCTACAGAAATTAACACAAATTGGAGAAATGATTGAGTGATTGCTACCTATTTGTTCAGTCAAAATTAATGAATTTTAGTTTGTTTGTAATAATAAAGGGAATTTGAAAGTTTGTTTCTTCACAAAGAAATTATATTTCTGTAGTTGTACAAGATG
>NW_023180609.1:977-1191 GCF_002007445.2 Ailuropoda melanoleuca | reverse complement strand
CAGCAGTTTTGACAGGATTTCCCCAGGGAGCAAGCAATTCGTTGGAAGCGGGTTTTGGCCGAATTGTCTTTTTCAGTGCTGTGTTCGTCTTGTTTCACTCACCCTACCAAAGCACCTAGATTCCCGTTCCACCTTCCATAAGGCCGTCGTGACTTCAAGGGCTTTCCCCTCACACTTTGTTTCTTGGTTCTAAGGGCTGGATCCTCCCCAGGCC
>NW_023180609.1:479-805 GCF_002007445.2 Ailuropoda melanoleuca | reverse complement strand
ATTCATGCTCCCTTACTCACGAGAGATGATGATCGTTGATATTTCCCTGGACTATGTGGGGTCTCAGAGACCACTCTGTGGCACTTTCGTCAGGCTTCCGCGACCACTTTCCCACATGTTTCCATATTCACGAAGGGTGATGATAGTGCTAAGAAGGTCCCTGTATGGTGTTGTTTCTGACGGACGTTTTTAGGGCCTTTTGGTTGCATTGCCGCCAGCAGTTTTGAAAGGATTTCCCCAGGGAGCAAACATTTCGTTGGAAGCGGGTTTTGGCCGAATTGTCTTTCTCAGTGCTGTGTTCGTCGTGTTTCACTCACGGTACCAAA
>NW_023180609.1:0-243 GCF_002007445.2 Ailuropoda melanoleuca | reverse complement strand
TTTTCATTCATGCTCCCTTACTCACGAGAGATGATGATCGTTGATATTTCCCTGGACTGTGTGGTGTCTCAGAGACCACTCTGTGGCACTCTCGTCAGGCTTCCGCGACCACTTTCCCTCTTGTCTCCCTATTCACGAAGGGTGATGATAGTGTTAAGACGGTCCCTGTACTGTGGTGTTTCTGACGGATGTGTTTTGGGCCTTTTCGTTCCATTGCCGCCAGCAGTTTTGACAGGATTTCCC
>NW_023180608.1:497-620 GCF_002007445.2 Ailuropoda melanoleuca | reverse complement strand
ACGAAAAGGCCCAAAACTCGTCCGTCAGAAACAACACCATACAGGGACCGTCTTAGCACTATCATCACCCTCGTGAATCGGGAAACAGAGGGAAAGTGGTCACGGAAGCCTGACTAGAGTGCC
>NW_023180608.1:0-169 GCF_002007445.2 Ailuropoda melanoleuca | reverse complement strand
TGAGTGAAACACGACGAACACAGCACTGAGAAAGACAGTTTGGCCAAAACCCGCTTCCAACGAAATGCTTGCTCCCTGGGGAAATCCTGTCAAAACAGGCTGGCGGCAATGAAACGAAAAGGCCCAAAACACGTCCGTCAGAAAAAACACCGTACAGGGACCGTCTTAG
>NW_023180607.1:0-1224 GCF_002007445.2 Ailuropoda melanoleuca | reverse complement strand
CTGTTCCATTGGTCTATGTGTCTGTTTTTGTGCCAGTACCAAGCTGTCTTTGTGATCACAGATTTGTAGTACAGCTCGAAATCCAGCATTGTGATGCCCCCAGTTTTGTTTTTCCTTTTCAACAGATCCTTGGCAATTCGGGGCCTTTTCTGGTTCCATANTTCCATACAAATTTAAGGACTATTTGTTCCAGTTCTTTGAAAAATGTCCTCGGTATTTTGATCGGGATAGCATTGAAAGTGTAGATTGCTCTGGGTAGTATGGACATTTTAACTATGTTAATTCTTCCAATCCATGAGCATGGAATATTTTTCCATCTTTTTATGTCTTCCTCAATATCTTTCAAAAGTGATCTATAGTTTCTAGCATATAGGTCCTTTACGTCTCTGGTTAAGTTAATTCCAAGGTAACGCATGGTTTTTGGTGTTATTGTAAATGGGATGGATTCCCTAATTTCTCTTTCTTCAGTCTCGTTATTCGTGTATAGAAATGCAACTGATTTCTGGGCATTGATTTTGTATCCTGCCACCTTACTGAATTGTTCTATAACTTCTAATAGTTTGGGAGTGGATTCCTTTGGGTTTTCCATATAGAGTATCATGTCATCTGTGAAGAGAGACATTTTGACTTCTTCTTTGCCGATTTGGATACCTTTGATCCCTTTCTGTCATCTGATTGCTGTTGCAATGACTTCTAANCAAAAGTGATCTATAGTTTCTAGCATATAGGTCCTTTACGTCTCTGGTTAAGTTAATTCCAAGGTAACGCATGGTTTTTGGTGTTATTGTAAATGGGATGGATTCCCTAATTTCTCTTTCTTCAGTCTCGTTATTCGTGTATAGAAATGCAACTGATTTCTGGGCATTGATTTTGTATCCTGCCACCTTACTGAATTGTTCTATAACTTCTAATAGTTTGGGAGTGGATTCCTTTGGGTTTTCCATATAGAGTATCATGTCATCTGCAAAGAGAGACAGTTTGACTTCTTCTTTGCCGATTTGGATACCTTTGATCCCTTTTTGTCTTCTGATTGCTGTTGCAAGGACTTCTAGTACTATGTTGAATAATAGTGGCGAGAGCGGGCATCCTTGTCGTGTTCCTGATCTTAAGGGAAAGGCTTCCAGCTTTTCCCCGTTGAGAATATTTGCTGTAAGCTTTTTATAGATGGCTTTTATGAGATTGAGAAATGTACCCTCTATTCCTACACTCTGAAGGGTTTTAATC
>NW_023180606.1:0-1261 GCF_002007445.2 Ailuropoda melanoleuca | reverse complement strand
GAACGATTTCTCTGCTGCACAGGATGCTGTTTGATAACATTTTACCCACAGTAGAACTACTTTCAAAATTGGAATCAATCCTGTCAAACCCTGTCACTGCTTTAGCAACTAAGTTTATTTAATATTCTTAATAGTCTGCGTCATTTTAACAATCTTCACAGCATCTTTACCAAGAGTACATTCATTTCAAGAAATCACATTCTATGTTCATCCATAACAAGTAACTCTTCATCCATTAAAATTTTTCATGAGATTGTGACAATTCCATCATATCTACAGGTCACTTCCAATTCGAGCTCTCTTGCTGTCTTCGCCAGAACTACGATCACTTCCTCCCCTGAAGTCTTGAGCTCCTCAAGTCTCCCATGAAGTTTGGAATCAACTTCTTCCAAACTCCTGTTCATGTTGATATTTTGACCTCTTCCCATGAATCATGAATGTTGTTAATGACTTCTAAAATTATGAATCCTTTCCAGAAGGTTTTCAATTTACTTTGCACAGATCCATCAGAGCAATCACTATCTATGGCAGCCATAGCCCTACAAAATGTATTTCTTAATAAGACTTGAAAAATCCAAGTTATTCCTTGGTCCACAGCCTATAGGATGGATATTGTGTTAGCAGGCACGAAAACTACATTAATCTTATTATACATCTCCAACAGAGCTTCGGTGACCAGGTGCATTGTCAATAAGCCATCATATTTCGAAAGAAATCTTTATTTTGAGCAGTAGTTCTCAGGAGTGAGCTTGAAATATTCAGGAAACCATGTTGTAAAGAGATGTGCTCTCAACCAGGCTTTGTTTTCCATCCGAGGAGGGCAAGCCGAGTAGATTGAGCATCGTTCTTAAGGACCCTGGGATTTTCAAATGGCCAATGAGCATTAGCTTCACCTGGAGTCACCAACCCCACTGGCCTCCAACAAGGGGGTCAGCCTGTCCTTTAAATCTCTGAAGCCAGGCATTGACTTCCTAGATGAATGTCCTAGATGGCATTGTCTTCCAATATGAGGCTGTTTTGTCTACACTGAAAATCTGTCAGTTAGTGTAGCCGCTCTCATGAATGACCGGAGCCAGATCTTCTGGANAGATCTTCTGGATAAGTTGCTGCAGCTGCTATGTTGCATTTTTCTGTTATGGAGATGGCTTCTTTCCTCCAACCTCATCAACCTATCTCTGCCATCTTCCACATTTTCTTCTGCAGCTTCCTCACCTGTCTCAGCCTTCACAGATTGAAAAGAGTTGGGGCCTTGCTCTGGATT
>NW_023180605.1:0-536 GCF_002007445.2 Ailuropoda melanoleuca | reverse complement strand
GTATCCCGCCACATTACTGAATTGCTCTATAACTTCTAATAGTTTGGGAGTGTATTCTTTTGGGTTTTCCACATAGAGTATCCTATCATCTGTGAAGAGAGACATTTTGACTTCTTCTTTGCCAATTTGGATACATTTGATCCCTTTTTGTCGTCTGATTGCTGTTGCAAGGACTTCTAGTACTATGTTGAACAATAGTGGCAAGAGTGGGCATCCTTGTCGTGTTCCTGATCTTAAGGGAAAGGCTTCCAGCTTTTCCCCATTGAGAATAATGCTTGCGGTAGGCTTTTCATAGATGGCTTTTATGAGATTGAGAAATGTANTTTTATGAGATTGAGAAATGTACCCTCTATTCCTACACTCTGAAGGGTTTAAATCAGGAAAAGTTTCTGTATTTTGTCAAATGATTTTTCTGCATCAATTGAGAGGATCATATGGTTCCTGGTCTTTTCTTGTTGATATGATGTATCACGCTGATCGATTTGTGAATGTTGAACAATGCTTGCATCCCAGGTATGAATCCCACTTGGTCATGA
>NW_023180604.1:0-1508 GCF_002007445.2 Ailuropoda melanoleuca | reverse complement strand
ATGTGGGGCTCGATCCCAGAACTCTGGGATCATGCCCTGAGCCGAAGGCAGACGCTTAATGACTGAGCCACTCAGGCACCCCAAAATAAAACTTTAAAGAACACGTATTCTGAATATTTTCTCCCAGTCTGTCTTGCCTGTTCATTTTCTTAGTGTATCTATTTTTCCTTTGTAATTAGTGTTTTTTGTGTTCTGTATACAAAACATTTGCCTACCCCAAAGTTGTCAAGATATTTTCTCATGTTTTCATACTACAGTTTTATGGTTCTAGCTTCTTTTTTTAAAAGATTTATTTATTTATTTGAGAGCGAGTGTGCAGGGGGAAGGGCCTAGAGAAAGAATCTCAAGGAGACTCCCCAGTGAGCGTGGAGCCTGATATAGTGCTTGACTCCACAAGGGGCTCCACTCAGGGCTTGATATAGGGCTCGATCTCATGACCCTGAGATCATGACCTGAGCCAAAATCAAGAGTCAGACCCTTAAGGGACTGAGCCAACCAGGTGCCCCTGGTGCAAGGTTTTATATTTGGGTTTATGATCCATCCCAAATTAATTTGTGTGTACAGAATGAGGTAAGGGTCAAGGTCCGTTTTGTTTCCACCTGAATATCCAGTTCACCCAGAATTATTCACTAAAAAGACTTTCCTTTCTCCCACTGAACTGACTTGACCCTCTGGGCAAAAATCAATCGACAGTACTTGTGATTGGTCTATTTTTGGACTCTCTATTCTATTTCATTGATCTATCTTTATACCAAACACTTTGATTACTGTGGCGTTACTGTAAGTCTTAAAATTAAGCAGGAATAAGCAGTGTACATTCTTCAACTGTGTTCTTCTTTTGAAGACCTTTTAGGCTATTCTAGACCTTTGCATTTCCATATACATTTTAGAATCAACTTGTTCATTTCTTCTAAAAAAAGGAAGATGGCTAGGGGCGCCTGGGTGGCTAAGTCAGGCATTTGCCTTCGGCTTAGTCATTATCCTAGGTCCTGGGATCTAGCTCCACGGGGGGCTCCCTGCTGAGGGGGGGTAGGCTGCTTCTCCCTCACATACCACTTGTGCTGTTACAATCTCTGTCTTTCTCTCTCTCTAAAATAAATAAAATCTTTAAAACAAATAAAAATAAAATAAAAATTTTAAAAAGATGGCTAGCATTTTGACTGGGATTGCACTGTTTGCATAAATCAAGTCATGGACAACAGAAATCTCAATGACATTGAATCTTCCGATGCATGAACAAAGTATATCTTCCATTTATTTCAGTTGTCTTGAGTTCCTCTCGACAATATTTTATAGATTTCTGTGTAAAGGTGTTTCATGTCTATCATGAGACTTATTCCTAGCCAGTTTGCTTTTTTCATTCTTGTTTTTGTTTTGTAGGGTAGGCTCCACACCCAGCAGGGAGCCCAATGCAGGCCTTGAACACACAACCCTGACTTCAAGACCTGAGCTGAGATCAAAAGTCAGATGATTCATCAACTGAGCCACCCAGTCACTCCAACCAGTTT
>NW_023180603.1:0-898 GCF_002007445.2 Ailuropoda melanoleuca | reverse complement strand
AGAGATGAACTTTTTTGAATGGGAACCCAGTGCACGCCCGGCTCAGCTCTGGCTGACGCTCGCTCCTAACGTGGAGGCAGAGACCGCAGGCTCAGTGCCGGCTCAGTGCCGGGCATCCTGGGCCCAGGGCAGGGGCTGGTGTCCGCGTGATTCCCGCGGAGAGCTCTCCTGCTGGGCTAGAGCTGGGTGGAGCAGAGGTCAAGCTGCTGAGGTTCCCGGCTGGACTCAGCTTCTGGAGGGGCACCTCCCTACTACTCTGGCTCTAGGCGCAGTGGCACTTGCCGGTAGGTGTCCCAGCCAGTGGGGAGTAGCAGATCGGGTCACGCCGGTGCCCAGGGCTTGCTGGACTTCAGAACTGAGGGCGTCCACAGGCGTGAGTCAGTCCCAGTGACAAGAACAGAGGTTCCTGTAAAAGGGAGGCCCCCCCAGACAGCCAACAGGCTTCGGGAGANCCCCCCCAGACCACCAACAGGCTTGGGGAGGCGGCCGTCATCACCGACAGCAGTGAAATGACCCAAAATATTTAGGATGTTTCTGGACCCGAAGCCCCTATTCTATGTGTTCTTATTGAAGCCTTTAAACAATTATAAAATATGGCACATACAAAAGCAGAATAATATAATTAATCTCTATGTACTCCTTACCCGGCTTAGACACATCTTGGTATTTTCCTATATTTGCATCAGCTCTTTTGTTCTTTAAGAAATGAGGCATTAAGAGGCACCTGGGTGGCTGGGTCTGTTAAGCCTCTGCTTTCTGCTTGGGTCATGATCTCAGGGCCCTGGAATCAATCCCCACATTGGGCTCTCTGCTCAGTGGGGAGCCTCCTTCTCCCTGTCTCTTTGCAACTCCCC
Organism: Ailuropoda melanoleuca; assembly: GCF_002007445.2. NCBI lineage: Eukaryota > Metazoa > Chordata > Mammalia > Carnivora > Ursidae > Ailuropoda > Ailuropoda melanoleuca. The sequence goes on along the minus strand of NW_023180603.1, from coordinate 44 downwards.
CTGCTTGTGTGCTCTCTCTCTTTCCGTCAAATAAATAAATAAAT
>NW_023180602.1:0-1632 GCF_002007445.2 Ailuropoda melanoleuca | reverse complement strand
AGTATTACTGAAGGCCAAGTATTTATCAGCCACAATTTCTCTTACCTAAGAAACAGATGCCCTCATTCAAAGCATATGAATGTAAGCTGTTTTTTAAAATCAAATATTTACTGCAAAGCAGCTATTCAAAGCTCAGCCAATAACCTATCAGTAGGTTTTGAGATATTTTATTTCAATAGCATTTCTGTATTTTCTGTGGCAAATTAACAACACCATATACCACCTCAAATGCAATATTGATTGTATCACTTTATAAAATCTCCTCCCTGAGGTTTAAGTTACTGACTTTAGTATCTTATTGGTCTGATAATTGCATTTCAATTTGTTTTGGGAAACCATGCCTGGATTAATTGAGTCAGTATAAAGTTGGTAGTAAACAATAATAGGAAATATATGTCTGTTCAAGTACTGTTATTGCCTTTAACCATTTTGAATTATTAAACCATCCAAATCAATATTGCACACTTATTTTTAATAATGAGTTCAATGACATGAAAGTAAACAGTTTTAGGAAATGACTTTCTTTTTGAAGCCCAGCACATGTTGCTATGTATGCAGAGTGCAGAGTGAACTGCAGCAGCTTTTGGCAGTTTTAAAATTATTGTTAATTAACTTTTCTGCTCAAATTCCTGCAAGCTCAACTGTAGTTGATGAGTTATCATGCTACAGCCAATAAATCCTAAAGTAATTTCATAAACATAGTTATTTAACCTAAATTGGATTCTCCATCAATTGAGACAAATCAATTTTTAAATGCCATATTATTGTGTTTTAATAATACTGCCTTATGCTTATATTGGTTTACACTTAAAGAACTTAACATTTATGTATTCTAATATTTCTGCAAAGTACTAAAATAGGAATGTTATTAATAGTAATGTGTATGGAATGTATATTTAAAATATGTTTATTTACCAAAATTGATATGTAACAAGGATGTACTGTGTGTGATGCAAAGCAAAGTGAAGTATGAATCAGGAGCTTTCAGCTGTAGTTTCAACTCTACCACCTATAATTAGCATGAAATCCAACAAGTCATGTACTTTACTGAGGCTCAGTTTATGCTTTGGCAAATGGAAACAACGTATCCATTTCTTATAAAGATATAGGGTTCATGTATCAGAAGTGCCTTATAAAACAAAGGATTTTACAGACACTGAAGATTATTCTTACTATTTTTTCTTTTTTATTAATTCAAATTTGTTAAATTCACATTCTATATTTCTTACAGTTACATTTCATATAATGGCTCCAAATTTTTTCCAAGATTACCATGGATTGTGTATTTTTTTCTTAATTTGATATTTAATATGACTTGCTTCTATATTCATAAAATACATATAGAAAATGATTGACTGGAGAGTATAATACGCAAAGAAGATTGCAGGTTAAACAAAACTCTGTGTTAAAAGTAGAATATTTGATTCTAAATGAATTTTAGGAGCCATGACTTATTTCTTGTTAGTTTAATCTACGTGTAAATAAACCTTTGGTTATTTATGTGGAATATGTGCTTAAAATATATGCTATAACTGGATGAAAACGGTTTCTACTGAAACCTTAATTTACTACTTTCTGAAAAAAAATGGGGATAGGAGAGAGATTAATGTATTTAGTTTCTGCATAGCTATT
>NW_023180601.1:0-741 GCF_002007445.2 Ailuropoda melanoleuca | reverse complement strand
AAACAAAACAAAACTCCTAACTAAACTAATTTATCAATTGACCTCGTGTACAGAAATCTTGGTAACTTCACTTATTAATTCTAATAGCTTATTTAGATATTCTTTTTTATTTTTGTCATCTTTAAATCAGAAAATGTTATTTTATTATTTGTATAAACAATATTTTTTACTTTTTCTTGCCTAGTTGATTAGACTGTAAGTCTAGGGCGGAATCAGAGAGAGGGCATGCTGTCAGTTATCCTCATTGTATTTATCATCCCAGAAGGAACATCTCAAATATGTCACCATTAAGTATGAATTCTGGGGTCAGCAGTTTATAGTACACTTTTTCAGAATAAGAATTTGATCTAGCTCTGGTTTGCTAAAAATTGTTATAAATTGGTCTGGAGTTTTAGTACATGCTTTCTGCGCATCTATTAGAATAGCCATGTCAACTTTCTCTTTTATCCCGTTATTTTGGTGAATCATATTGACTTCATTTACATGTTCCTTTTGGGGGGTGCCGGGGGGAAGATGTAGAGGAAGGGGCGCAGAAAGAATCTTAAGCAGTCTCCATGCCCATCACAGAGCNCACAGAGCCGGACTTGGGGGCTTGATCTCACGACCCTGAGATCATGACCTGAGGCAAAACCAAGAGTCAGTCGCTTAACTGACTGAGCCACCAAGACGGCCCATTTTCCTTTTTTGTTATAAAATAATTTTAAACTTACAGAAAATTGCAAAACAGCACAGAACAGTATT
>NW_023180600.1:0-1625 GCF_002007445.2 Ailuropoda melanoleuca | reverse complement strand
AAACAAAACAAAACTCCTAACTAAACTAATTTATCAATTGACCTCGTGTACAGAAATCTTGGTAACTTCACTTATTAATTCTAATAGCTTATTTAGATATTCTTTTTTATTTTTGTCATCTTTAAATCAGAAAATGTTATTTTATTATTTGTATAAACAATATTTTTTACTTTTTCTTGCCTAGTTGATTAGACTGTAAGTCTAGGGCGGAATCAGAGAGAGGGCATGCTGTCAGTTATCCTCATTGTATTTATCATCCCAGAAGGAACATCTCAAATATGTCACCATTAAGTATGAATTCTGGGGTCAGCAGTTTATAGTACACTTTTTCAGAATAAGAATTTGATCTAGCTCTGGTTTGCTAAAAATTGTTATAAATTGGTCTGGAGTTTTAGTACATGCTTTCTGCGCATCTATTAGAATAGCCATGTCAACTTTCTCTTTTATCCCGTTATTTTGGTGAATCATATTGACTTCATTTACATGTTCCTTTTGGGGGGTGCCGGGGGGAAGATGTAGAGGAAGGGGCGCAGAAAGAATCTTAAGCAGTCTCCATGCCCATCACAGAGCCGGACTTGGGGGCTTGATCTCACGACCCTGAGATCATGACCTGAGGCAAAACCAAGAGTCAGTCGCTTAACCGACTGAGCCACCAAGGCGACCCATTTTCCTTTTTTGTTATAAAATAATTTTAAACTTACAGAAAATTGCAAAACAGCACAGAACAGTATTTTATCCCCCCTAACCATTTGAGAGTGATTGCCCCATCACCTGGAATACTCTTAAGTAAGCATTCATTTCCTACAAACAAGGACATTCTCCCCCATAAGTATAAAACCACCATTAAAATCAAAGTAACAGGGAGAATTACTACCATCTAATATTCAGACCACGCTCTAGTTTCATCCACTGTCCAGTAATGTCTTTCATATAAAAGGATTTAATTTAGGATCGTATGCTGCATTTAGTTCTATTTCTCATTTGCTTCCTTTAATCTGGTAATTTTTTAGTGTTTCCTAAATTTTCACAACCTTGCCATTTTTTAGGATTACAGAGCAGCTCTTTTGAAGAATGTCCCTCACTTTCGGTTTGTGTTTATTCACAGCTGATTTAGGTTTTGCCTTTGGGTAGGAATATCTTAAAAATGATTCTGTATTCTCCCCCATTACATATCATCAGATCATGTGCTGATTTTGATTTGTCCCATTCCTAGAAATATTAACCTTCATTATTTGATTATGGTGGTGGCTTCTGGGCTTATCTACTATAAGGATACTCTCTACTACTTTTGTAATTAAGAAGTATTTTGTGGGGAACTATTTTGAGGCTATGTAAATATCCCATTTCTTGGCAAGGTTTCATGCACTACTCTTCGTGTTTTTTGGTGTTTTTAGCTGAACTGATTATCACTATGGTAACCAAATAGTGATTTTTTTTCAAAATCTATCATCCTTTTTACAATAATCAGTTGGTATTCCACTATAAGGAAAAAACTTCTTCTTTCCCACTTATTTATATATTTCTTTTATATCCATAAATACACATAGATTTATATTTTATTCAATGGTTATAAGATAATCAAATCCTATTGTTATTTAATTATTATTCAAGCCATGGTTTATTTG
>NW_023180599.1:0-2144 GCF_002007445.2 Ailuropoda melanoleuca | reverse complement strand
GGAGCTCCGTGAGATGCTTGGTGGCGCACGCTCCCGGCTCACGGACTCAGTCTGCTGTTTCCAGAGTGCGTGTCTGCGGTCCGCCCGCTCCCCGGTGCAGGTGGCCCGCCAGCCGCCCTGCTCGCGCGCTCCTGGAGTTCGCGTTCTAAGTCTGCTGTCTTGCGGGTGCCGTCCACGAGTCCCCCTGCTCCCCCGTGCAGGTGGCCTGCCAACCGCCAGCCGTCCTGCGTGCGCTCCCGGAGCTCCCTTCTCAGCCTGCTGTCTCAAGCGTGCGGGTCCGCGGTCTGTCCACTCCCCCTTGCAGGTGGCTACCGCTTCCCGGCGCCCTGACACGGCGGCTCCCTCCCCCTTCTGTTTAGCTTCCGATATCTGTGCGCGGTTTCACGGCTCCCCGCTTCGTACCTCGATACTCAGCGCTGGAGATGTTCATTTGTAGAGATCCAGATGTATCTTCCTGCGTCTCAGGCTGATTCCGTGGATATTCCTGCTGGTCTGGTACCTATCCAGCTCAACTCAGGGGACCAGTTGAAAAAGGGGTCCCCTACTCCTCCGCCATCTTAACCTCCCACCNTCCAGTCATCTGTTGAAGGGCATCTCGGCTCCTTCCATGATTTGGCTATTGTGGACAATGCAGCTATGAACATTGGGGTGCATATGGCCCTTCTCTTTACTACGTCTGTATCTTTGGGGTAAACACCCAGTAGTGCAATGGCTGGGTCATAGGGTAGTTCAATTTTTAACTTTTTAAGGGACCTCCACACTGTTTTCCAGAGTGGCTGTACCAACTTGCATTCCCACCAACAATGTAGGAGGGATCCCCTTTCTCCACATCCTCTCCAACAATTGTTGTTTCTTGCCTTGTCTATCTTTGCCATTCTAACTGGCGTAAGGTGGTATCTCAGTGTGGTTTTGATTTGAATTTCCCTGATGGCTAATGATTTTGAACATTTTTTCATGTGTCTGTTAGCCATTTGTATGTCTTCATTGGAAAAGTGTCTGTTCATACCTTCTGCCCATTTTTTTGATTTGATTATTTGTTTTTCNTCTTCATTGGAAAAGTGTCTGTTCATATCTTCTGCCCATTTTATGATTTGTTTATTTGTTTCTCGTGTATTGAGTTTGAGAAGTTCTTTGTAGATCTTGGATACCAGTCCTTTATCTGTGGTGTCCTTTGCAAATATATTCTCCCATTCCATGGGCTGCCTCTTAGTTTTTTTGACTGTTTCCTTGGCTGTGCAGAGCTTTTTATCTTGATGAAGAGCCATAAATTCATTTTATCTTTTGTTTCTCTTGCCTTTGGCGATGTGTCATGAAGAAGGTTGCTTGGAACGATGTCATAGAAGTTGTTGCCTATGTTCTCCTCTAGAATTTTGATGGATTCCTGTCTCACATTGAGGTCTTTCATCCATTTGGAGTTTATTTTTGTGTATGGTGTGAGAGAGTGGTCAAGTTTCATTCTTTTGCATGTAGCTGTCCAATTTTCCCAGCACCATTTATTGAAGAGACTGTCTTTTTTCCACCGGATGTTTTTTCCTGCTTTATCAAAGATTAGTTGCCCAAAGAGCCGAGGGTCCATTTCTGGGTTCTCTATTCTGTTCCATTGGTCGATGTGTCTGTTTTTGTGCCAGTACCATGCTGTCTTTGTGATCACAGCTTTGTAGTACAGCTCGAAATCCGGCATTGTGATGCCCCCAGCTTTGTTTTTCCTTTTCAACAGTTCCTTGGAGATTCGGGGCCTTTTCTGGTTCCATACAAATTTAAGGACTATTTGTTCTAGTTCTTTGAAAAATGTCCTCGGTATTTTGATCAGGATAGCATTGGAAGTGTAGATTGCTCTGCGTAGCATGGACATTTTAACTATGTTAAANTTCCAATCCATGAGCATGGAATATTTTTCCATCTTTTTATGTCTTCCTCAATATCTTTCAAAAGTGATCTATAGTTTCTAGCATATAGGTCCTTTACGTCTCTGGTTAAGTTAATTCCAAGGTAACGTATGGTTTTTGGTGTTATTGTAAATGGGATGGATTCCCTAATTTCTCTTTCTTCACTCCTTTATTCGTGTGTAGAAAGGCAACTGATTTCTGAGCATTGATTTTGTATCCCGCCACATTGCTGAATTGCTCTATAACTTCTAATAGTTT
>NW_023180598.1:0-1437 GCF_002007445.2 Ailuropoda melanoleuca | reverse complement strand
TGAGCTGTGCTATTGTGGCCTCTTGGAAGGAAAAGAGCTGATTCTGACTTGGCTGGCTGAGAGGGGCAGAGCCCAGAGCATCCATTTATAGTGCTCACTTTTTAAAAAAACACCTAAAGAGAAAGCAGAGACTTGAAGAGTGTAATCTTAATCTTTTTGAACATAATTCCTAGGCAGTAAGGCAGGATATCAGCCGGTTAGGTGGGATGAGAGAGGGGAGAGGAATCGAAAGCTCTCCATCAGCAGTTGCTGCTTACTTTTATTGATTTTGCATTTTATTGATTTATTGATTGATTTTTAAGTAGGCTCCACACCCAGTATAGAGCCCAATGTGGGGCTTGAACTCACAACCACGAGATCAAGACCTGAGCTGAGATCAACAGTCAGACACTTAGGGGCGCCTGGGTGGCTCAGTCGTTAAGTGTCTGCCTTTGGCCCAGGGCGTGATCCCAGAGTCCTGGGATTGAGCACTGCATCAGGCTCCCTGCTCCACTGGGAGCCTGATTCTTCCTCTCCCACTCCCCCCTGCTTGTGTTCCCTCTCTCGCTGGCTGTCTCTTTCTCTCTGTCAAATAAATAAATAAAATCTTAAAAAAAAAAAAGGAGTCGGACACTTAACCGACTCAACCGCCTAGGTGCCCCCATTTTGCATTTTAAAAAAACCTTGAGGAGAGGGAGGCAATGAGACTCCCTCTCATTGGGGGAGTCTCAGGGGGAGAAAACTCTGAAGTGAGAACCTTGTGTCTCTGATTCCAACAAACTGTGTAGCACTGTGTAACCTTGAGCTTTTCGCTTCTTCCCCCAGGCCTCAGTTTCTCTGTCTGTACAACAAAAGGGCTGAAGGGTTGGCCTGTAGGATCTCTAAGTCCCTTTTCAGCTAATAAATCCTGTCATATATTGTAATGTCAAGAAAAACAATCTGTGCTCACACAGTTTGGTCCATATTGTTTTAGTGGCCATCTTACCTCATTGTTCTTTTTCTGTCACTCTCTGTTACTGGCAAACACAATGTACTTTTACCTCCAGCCCTTGCTTAATTTGTGCCCTTCACCTTTACTCCTTCTGCTTTAACACCTAAATACACTTGTCTTTGGCGCTCAACTTAAATGTCTGTTGACATAAATTTCTAGGCACAAAATGGAGCTGCTCCTGCCCAGGGTGCCAGGTCAGCAAACAGAACTTTCCTGCTCCTGCAAATGTTTTACATGACCAGAATCAGGAAATAGCCAGTTCCTAAATCCTAAGCCAACCCTTAGTTCCTTGTTTCTTCATCTTTCTAAATAAGGTCAGATACACATCCCCCGTCAGTCATGCCCTGTCTCCACGTTGCTGCTTCTAAGACTCACTAAAACTCACTTTTGCCCCAGATCTCTTTGTAAGAGTGTACCACTGCTTGTGAGACACTGTACTCCCCGATGCCTAGATTGTCTTCCCTAGA
>NW_023180597.1:1535-1649 GCF_002007445.2 Ailuropoda melanoleuca | reverse complement strand
AAGCATAATAACTATCATTTATTAAGGGTTTATATAAGTGAGACTACACTAAATTTCTTACATATATTATCCCATTTATTCATCTCAATATGCCTGTGAAGTAGGTATTGTTAC
>NW_023180597.1:0-1478 GCF_002007445.2 Ailuropoda melanoleuca | reverse complement strand
AAGTTTCCATTTCTTCATAATGGAAAACTCTTCATGTTATCCAAGCATAATAACTATCATTTATTAAGGGTTTATATAAGTGAGACTACACTAAATTTCTTACATATATTATCCCATTTATTCATCTCAATATGCCTGTGAAGTAGGTATTGTTACGACCCTATTTTTTTTTTACACATGAGGTAACTGAAGCCCAGAAAATATAACTGACCTGCCTAGAGCCACATGGCCCATAAGAGTAAGAGCCAATGTTCAAACCCAGAACTCTCTCCAAAGTCCTTGCTCCTAACTTGTATCGTATGCATAGACAAGAATATGCTATGGATAGCAAGACGAAACCGATACAAATGTTGTGAGGCAGAAGAATATTCTAGCTTCCCCCTTCTCTTTCACATGCTCATCCATGTTCATTATACTTAATCAAGAAATCTCCCATTTCAGATATGTGGGGGTCTTCTGAAGATTATTTACCTACCAGGAAAAATTTCCTACAATGGTGGAGATTTTTTTTTAAATAAAAAGGAAGAAATCAGAAGTTAGAAGTTAGAAATGGAAATGACAGAGAGGAAACTATGTCTAGGCAAATGCATTTCTCTTAACAGCTCCCTTGAATCTTGGTGAAGATAGAGACCCTGAGCAAGTAAAACTAGTCCTCTACCCAACAGCTGCTCTCGCTGTATGAGGGCTAGGGGTAATCAGGAAAGAAGATCCTGCTCAATCTGCACCACACTCTCACTGGCCCGGCATGGGTCCAGACAAATAAAGTCCTGGACTATGGAAGGAGCGGTTACATTGGCATTTCAACCAAACAACAATGACGAAAATAGCAAAGATAGAACAATATTAACAACTATGGATTTGTGTGGTTACTAAATTATTCAGAAATGTGAGGTCCAACTCTGATGTGTCTGTTGTCCTATGCTTGGTCTGTGGTACAGATCAAAAATTTTTCTTGAAAATTCATATGAAATTTATATACAATGAGATTCACAGAACCCAATTTTTTATTGTCAGGGACTAATTGCCATATTAATATTACCCTCTGTCAGCTATTTTTTTCTAGTGTATGTTGGTTTCTTATTAATCAAACTTACATATTTTATTTCCATTGAATATGGAATTCTAATTGCTTATTATTTAACCTTCACTCAAATCTTACCCTCTTTTTTTTTATATAAATTAGGACACACTAGTCTTGTAAAATATTATTTCTCATTATCCGCTAGGACATTCCTCTCTCTTATTTGACAAGTGAGACATACAATAACTCAATCTTTATGTGAAGTTATTTGATGATATCATACAGATTTTACAGAATACTGTGTATGTTATTCTATTGCATAATTCATTTTAGTGTTTCCATCCATCAAATATAGCCTTCATTTAGAGTTTCTCTAGTAAATTTTAGCTTCTTATGAACAGACATATATAAATGAAGTAATCGCCTTACAACATGTAATTGGATTGGCTTTTTTATT
>NW_023180596.1:1955-2132 GCF_002007445.2 Ailuropoda melanoleuca | reverse complement strand
TAGGAGAATAGGTATTATTTCTTCTTTCATTGTTTGGTAGAATTCCCCAGGAAAACCGTCCGGTCCTGGAGTTTTGTATTTTGGAAGGTTTTTTGTCACTGTTTCAATCTCTTCATAGTTAATTGGCCTGTTTAAAAAATCAATTTCTTCCTGTTTCAGTCTTGGTAGTTTATAGGT
>NW_023180596.1:1006-1556 GCF_002007445.2 Ailuropoda melanoleuca | reverse complement strand
TGATGCTTGGATGGCTATGTATTTCCCCCTAGGACTGCCTTTGCAGTATCCCATAGGTTTTGGACCATTGTGTTTTCATTCTCGTTGGTCTCCGTAAATAGTTTAAATTGATTTTTGATTTCCTGGTTTATTGAGTCATTCCTGAGCAGGATGGTTCTTAGTCTCCAAGTGTTTGAGTTTCTTCGAAATTTTTCCTTGTGGTTGAGTTCCAATTTAAAATTGTTGTGGTCTGAGAATATGCAGGGAGTAATTTCAGTCTTTTGGTATCGGTTGAGACCTGTTTTGTGACCCAGAACATGGTCTATTCTTGAGAATGTTCCATGGGCATTAGAATAGAATGAGTATTCTTTGGTTCTGGGGTGTAGTGTTCTATATTTATCTATGAGGTCCAACTTGAATGCCAAGTATGGCATTCAAAGCCCTTGTTTCTATGTTGGTTTTCTGCTCCGGTGCTTTGTCTATTGCTGATAGTGGAGTGTTGAGGTCCCCTACTATTAACGTATTTTTATCTATATGTCTCTTTATTGTGGTTAAGTGTTGGCTTGTGTAT
>NW_023180596.1:704-904 GCF_002007445.2 Ailuropoda melanoleuca | reverse complement strand
AACTATAGTCTTTAGTTTAAAATCCAATCTGTCTGATATGAGAATTGCTACCCTAGCTTTCTTTTGAGGTCCATTGGCATGAAAGATGGTATTCCGTCCCTTTAGTTTCAGTCTGAATGTATCTGTAGGTTCAAAATGAGTCTCTTGTAGACAGCAAATGGATGGGTCATGTCTTTTTATCCAATCTGCAACCCTGTGGC
>NW_023180596.1:0-567 GCF_002007445.2 Ailuropoda melanoleuca | reverse complement strand
CCATTTACATTGAGACTGATTATTGAGAGATATGATTTTAATGATGCCATGTTGCCAGTAAAGTCTTTGTTTCTATAGATTGTGACTTTCTGTTCTGTATCACTCTTGGGGACTTTTTACCTTTATAGAACACTGCTTAATATCTCCTGTAGGGCTGGTTTCGTGGTTACGAAATTGGTTAATGATTGGCGATTTTGGAACGTCTTTATTTCTCCATCAATTCTGAATGACAGCTTTGCTGGATAAAGGATCCTTGGCTGCATGTTTTTCTCTGAAAGAGCTTTAAAAATGCCCCCCCAAGCCTTTCTCTCATTCCAGGTCTCTGTAGACAGGTCTGACGTAATCCTGATACCTTTGCCTTGGTACGTGAGAAATTTCTTTGCCCTGGCCGCTTTNTTGCCCTGGCCGCTTTCAATACTGTATCCTTGGATCTAATATTTGTGAATTGCACTATGACGTGATGTGGCGTAGGTTTGTCATGGTTGAGCTTGGGTTTGGTCCTCTCTGCCTCTTGGACATGAATGTTTGTTTCCTTTGCTAGATTAGGGAAGTTTTCAGCTACAATTT
>NW_023180595.1:0-3034 GCF_002007445.2 Ailuropoda melanoleuca | reverse complement strand
CACAAGCAGGGGAGTGGGAGAGGAAGAAGCAGGCTCCCAGCAGAGGAGCCCGATGAGGGACTCCTTTCCAGTATGCTGTGATCACGCCCTAATCCGAAGACAGGCACTTAATGACTGTGCCACCCAGGCACCCCGGGTTGTGCGCTTCTTGATTTTTCAGCCTGCCTTCTGGGGGAGGGCTGCCAGCCGGTACTCAAAAAACCCTGCTTGGTTAGAGTCTCCATGTCCTCTGTGAGGGGGGATAGGGATGGGCCCACTGTGAACTGGTATTTCCAGGCTTTTGTTCTCTGGCAGCTTTCCCTGCCGGTTTGCTGTGCCTCTTCTGAGAGTCAGAGCAGCAGCGGCCGAATCTCAGCCTCTGTATCAGAATAGGGCGATTGTGGGCCGTTCTCCACTGATGTTCTGGCTACTTTAACTCTGTTTCTGTTGGTGCTGCTCAACCCTGCAGCGTCCCAGGATGTGCACCCCACACCCGGCATCCCAACTCTCACTTCCAGGGCCGGCGTGTCTCTGTCCGTTGTGTTTCTAACACCGCCCANCCCCCCCCCCCCCCCCCCCCCCCCCCCCCCCCCCCCCGTGCTCCCGGAGCTCCTGGTCTCAGTCTGGATCCAGTGAGCACACCGGAACTCTGGAGTTCTGTGAGATGCCTGGTGGTGCACGCTCCTGGCTCATGGTCTCAGTCTGCTGTCTCCGCGAGTCCGCCCGCTCCCCCGTGCAGGTGGCTACTCCTTCCCGGCGCCCTAACGCGGCGACTCCCTCCCCCTTCCCTTTATCTTCTGATATCTGTGCGTGGTTTCACAGCTCCCCACTTCATACCTCAGTACTTAGCCCTGGAGATGTTCATTTGTAGAGATCCAGATGTATTTTCCTGAGTCTCAGGCTGGTTCCCTGGATGTTCAGGCTGGTCTGGTACCTATCCAGCTTGACTCAGGGGACCGGCTGAAAAAGGGGTCCCCTACTCCTCCACCATCTTAACTCCCCCCTCTCTTTTTTTTTAAAGATTTTATTTATTCATCTCTCACAGACAGAGAAAGAGTACAAGTAGAGGGAGGGGCAAGCAGGGGGAGAAGCAGGCTCCCTGCTGAGCAAGGAGTCTGATATGGAACTCGACCCCAGGGCTCTGGGATCATGACCCGAACCAAAGGCAGATGCTTCACCAGCTGAGCCAGCCAGGCACCCCAGCGTTCTCTTTCCAACGGCTGTCTGACATAACTCACAAAACGGGCTCTAGCACATGGCTGAGACCCTTGGAGCCTGAGCTTGGCACAGATATATAGCAGGTCAAGACCTTGCATAATCCCAGGAAGCAAACAAAATCAAAAATTTTAAAACCTTCCAAAACCTAACCATGCCCAACTTTTCCCAATGACTGTATTTAGACCCCTATTTCCTTATTTCTTCCCTTCTAGCTCTTCTGCTACCCCAGCTCATCAGTTATTCTCTTAACCCTTTTATTCCAATTCTCCTTTATAGATTGACCCTGTATCCTTGCCTCATGCTTGGATTTTTGCTACTTTGGGGGGTTCCTGGGGGCCCCTCTCTGAACTGCCTTCTCTTGCATTTCTCTGGAGTGAGGCCCTGCTTTCTGGGCTCTACTCCAACACTGGCTCAGGCCACAGGGTAGCACTCTGCCAAGCAGTATTCTCTCTGCTGGGGTTGCGAAATCAACGATGTGAGCACTGGGGGAGCTGAGCTGTCCTCTCATCTCTGCCCCTGTACATTGTTGGCTTATGTGGCAAAGTCAACAAACCGCTCTATCAGACCTACAGCTGTGATCCCAAAAATCCATTTTACTGATATTTCACAGATATTCAAGGCCTAAGAGAGAGAAGAGTTTGGAAAAATCACAAAAGCAATTCCAACTTACCACAACAGACATTGTGTAGAAAGCCACTGTTGATCTCCTAAAGAATTAGCATTTTTTTTTTGTGGGATGGTTATAGCCTCTGACTTCACTCAGTTATTCCTTAGTGGAAGGATCAAAAAACCCAAGTACCAAGTGATGGTGCACAGCCATACAAAACACTAGCATATTTAAGTATTCAGATACCATAATTGATTTGGATTCTGGAATTCACTCATGGAGTTCTTCAACAAATACGTATTCAGTGCCAATTATCTGTTGGGCCCCATGTGGTAGGTATATCTGGATAATGAGGTGAGCAAGACAGACAGGGTCCTTGCCTTAATGGAACTTTCTGTCTTACACAGGAGAGTGCAATAAATAGATGGTGATAAAATGATCATCTGGTATATTCTTTAAAAAAAAAAAAAAAGAGAATTAGTATGAAGGAAAATTATAAGGAGCCATAAGCCCAGGGTAAGGAAATCCAATCTTGTCTGAGGNAAGGAAATCCAATCCTGTCTGAGGTCCTATGAAAAGGCTTTCTAGGGAAAGGGACATTTTTGCTGAGATCTGAAAGGTGAGCAGGATTTAATGAGGTAGGGAGAACAATGGTGAGTAGGAGAGAGATTTTCCTGGCAGGGGAGATCAGTATGTGGAAAAGCACCAAAGGAACAACATGGCTTTGAGGAACTTAAAGAGGACCAGAGTGTTAGAGCACCAAAGACGAAGAGAATGTTCCATGAAGGGTACAAATGCCCCGCAGAATGGCTGCAAAAATGACAGAATGATCAAAGCCATGCTGGCTGCATGGAATTGGCAGTGATGCATATGTAGTTAGTAANATTGGCAGAGATGCATATGTAGTTAGTAATTTTTTTATATCACTCCGATTCTAACATTTAGCTGTATACCAGGTTACATTTTGTCAGCTAATTTAATTTGTCTATGAGCAAAATAATTCTCTTTTGTTCATTTGGTTACTGGTTTTCAAAATCACCCTGAACTGAGTGAAGAATATTTTGCCCTATTTACTACCTGATAGTACTCTACATGTTCTCTAGTTAGCAATACTCAGCACCATTCACTTATCCCCCACAGGTTCCTTGATTTATTGGCAAGACTTAAGAACATTTTAGTCATGGAAGTAAAACTGGTCATTGAACAGGCAAATAAAGTGATACTCATATT
>NW_023180594.1:660-772 GCF_002007445.2 Ailuropoda melanoleuca | reverse complement strand
CTTTGCTGGGGGGGACTTCTCCTTCTCGTCATTCTGATGAAGAGAGCTTGCAGGGTTGTCCAGAGCCCAAGCGTTGACTGGGACCCAGGCCGTGCGCCCTTTTTTTATAGAG
>NW_023180594.1:0-190 GCF_002007445.2 Ailuropoda melanoleuca | reverse complement strand
CGTTCTCCACTGATGTTCTGGCCACTTTAACTCTGTTTCTGTTGGTGCTGCTCAACCCTGCAGCATCCCGGGCTGTGCGCCCCACACCCAGCGTCCCAGTCCTCACTTCCAGGGCCGGTACGTCTCTGTCCTTTGTGTTTCCAATCCCGCCAGCCGCCAGTCGCCAGCCGCCCCGCGCGGGCTCCCGGAG
>NW_023180593.1:0-1504 GCF_002007445.2 Ailuropoda melanoleuca | reverse complement strand
TCGTTAAGCGTCTGCCTTCGGCTCAGGGCGTGATCCCGGCATTCTGGGATCGAGCCCCACATCAGGCTCCTACCCTGGGAGCCTGCTTCTTCCTCTCCCACTCCCCCTGCTTATGCTCCCTCTCTCGCTGGCTGTCTCTCTCTCTGTGTCAAATAAATAAATAAATCTTAAAAAAAAAAAGTTCTGGGGCAGGATGAAACTGGGCATGTTTCAAGACCAAAAGGGGGTGAGTGGGGCCAGAACAGGGTGGTCAACTAGGAGATTGTCAAAGAAGAGTCAGGGACATGGGGCTAGATGTATGGCCTCAAAGGCGTTGGGGTGGAGTTTGTGTTTTATTGTAAGTACAACGGAGAGCCAAGAGGAGGATTTTAGGCACAGGTGGGATATGATCTGATTTCTAGTAAGCAACGTAAAGCAAAACAAAATACAAACAAACAGGAGAATGTGGCAGCTTTCGAGCTGAGATGTGGCGGTGGTTTGGGGAAAGGCCCCAGCGGAGACACAAGGAGTGTAACTAGATTTTGGAAGTAGAGTTGGGAAGACTTGCTAAATGATTGAAAGCATATGGGGAAGGACGATTACAGAGGAAAATCAGGTAGCCAAAGTGGACCACCTCCCCTGGTTCATGAGGCTGACTGCCAGAGCTAGGGTTTCTTATCAAGTGGCTCTGGAGATGCACAGGGCTTTGGTGGGGTGGCCATGCCCTGAGGGACATGGGGTAAAGAGCCAAGGCATGGATTATGTGGCCAGCCCTGTGAAGATGCCAAGGCATGAACCTTGCCTTACAAGAAGCCATATGCCTACTTGTTCCATGAACAAACCCTCATACCTCGTCCCATTCATGAGAGCACTGCCTGGTCCAGCCAGCTAGAACACTCAGAATCACTGTCAGCATCATTCTTCCAACTTTGCCTTTCCTTCCACACTCTTAGTCGTTCACCACTCTACTGGCCTCTGAACCCCCAATGTATTTGCCCTTTTCCTTCCCTCTGGCTAGCAGAAACTTTGATCTTTCCCCTAGATTCTTACAACAGCATCCCTGTCCTCATGGGCTGTGCTTTTCTGTTCTTCTTCTCTTCTTTTCATCCCATCCTTCAAATTGTCAGAATGGTCTTTCCAAGATATATAGGCTGAACCACACAACTCTCCACCCAGAAAATAGTGGTGGTTGGTTTTGTAAAGAATAAAACAAATTCCCCGGCAGGACATTCAGTGTCCCCTATAATTCTTCCAGGCTTTTCCAGTTACTATGGCTGCAAAACCAACCACCCCAAAACTTAGTGGCTTAAAACAACAGCATTTATTATGCTCCTGGATCATGTGAGTCAGGAATCCAGAAACAGCTTGGCAGAGTAATTTGTGCTTGGGGGTCTGTTATGTTGCAGTCAGATGACTGCTGGAATCTTCTGAAAGCTGACCGAGGCTGGCAGATCCTTTTTTTTTTTTTAAGATTTTATTTATTTATGTGACAGAGAGACAGCCAGAGAGAGAGGGAACACAGCAG
>NW_023180592.1:0-549 GCF_002007445.2 Ailuropoda melanoleuca | reverse complement strand
TTGGTGCCTGGGAACTCCTAGTTTTCCTTCAGGATACCTCAAGTAACTTACCAGTATGGTCGTCATTTGACATTTGGGCTGAGTAAGAGCATGAATGTCTATCTAAGTCTCCAAGTAAAGCTTGATTTCTTATTTTTTTTATTAAAAAGGTTANTTTTTTTTTAATAAAAAGGTTAAATATAAGTAGAAGTTCTATTGTCTTTTCACATGCCAATTCACCTCTTGTGTCCTCTGCTTTGGAGACTACTTCTTGAGGTTGTCAGATTTGCTATTCTACCTAGAATCACCTGAATGGTCATGTTGTCAGCTCAGCCAATGGTTTCACGTAGTTCTAAGAGAGTTTTATGATCTCTCTTTTTTCCTACTGTTGGATGGGTATCCACTTGTAACTTTTTACTACTCCATTAGATCTAAGTTAATAATCTCTAAAGATATAATTTTAGAAAGTTAAAAATGTACGAAAAGGTGTCATTTAGTATGCAAGAAAAGAAATTAAGTGCAAAAATCTAAGGGAAGCAGAAGGAGTTAATCATTATCTTTTGGAAGCTG
>NW_023180591.1:711-845 GCF_002007445.2 Ailuropoda melanoleuca | reverse complement strand
ACACGACGAACACAGAACTGAGAAAGACAATTCGGCCAAAACCCGCTTCCAACGAAATGTTTGCTCCCTCGAGAAATCCTGTCAAATATGCTGGCGGCAATGGAACGAAAAACCCAAAACACGTCCGTCAGAAA
>NW_023180591.1:0-441 GCF_002007445.2 Ailuropoda melanoleuca | reverse complement strand
AGCGAACAGCAGCCTTTTCATTGGGGACCGCGATTCCACATTGTGTGTAGGGGCCTGGGGAGGATCCAGCCCTTAGAACCAAGAAACAAAGTGTGAGGTGAAAGCCCTTGAAGTCACGATGGCCTTATCGAAGGTGGAATAGGAATCACGGTGTTTTGGTGCCGTGAATTAAACACGACAAACACAGCACTGAGAAAGACAATTCGGCAAAAACCCGCTTCCAACGAAATGTTTGCTCCCTGGGGAAATCCTGTAAGAACTTCTGGCGGCAATGGAATGAAAAGGCCCAAAAAACGTTTGTCAAAAACAACACCGTACAGGGACCGTCTTAGCACTATCTTCACCCTTCGAGAATAGGGAATCATGAGATAAAGTGGTCGCGGAAGACTGACGAGAGTGCCCCATAGTGGTCTCTGAGACCCCACACAGTCCAGGGAAATA
>NW_023180590.1:0-789 GCF_002007445.2 Ailuropoda melanoleuca | reverse complement strand
ATTTCACTTAGCATTATCTCCTCCAGTGCCGTCCATTTTTAAATAATAATATTTTTTATTATATTATGTTACTCACCATACAGTACATCCCTAGTTTTTGATATAAAGTTCAATGATCCATTACTTGCGTATCATACTCAGTGCACCATGCAATACGTGCCTNCCTTAATACCCATCACCAGCCTATCCCATTTCCCCACCCCTCTCCCCTCTGAAACCCTCAGTTTGTTTCCCAGTGTCTGTAGTCTCTCATGGTTCATTCCCCCTTCTGTTTACCCGCCTTTCTTCTTCCCTTTCTTCTTCTACCAATCTTCCTACTTCTTATATTCTATAAATGAGTGAAACCATAGGATAATTGTCTTTCTCTGCTTGACTTATTTCACTTAAGAAGATGTGGTCCATATATACAGTGGAATATTACTCAGCCATCAGAAGGAACGATTACCCAACATTTGAAGCAACATGGACGGGACTGGAGGAGATTATGCTAAATGAAAGCAATCACTTAATTCTTTTCCCAACATGTCTTCAGGTAGTAGATGCTCTTCCAATTTTCGTTGGGAGAACGCTGTTCCGGGAGACCAGAGTCTAGACCGGGATCAGTCACACACTTTCTGTGTGACCATTAACAAGTTGTATATCTTTCAGCAGCATCTGCTTTCTCTCCTGCAAAATGAATGGACAAAGCAGGTACTATGTGTCCTTCTAGCTCCAAATATCTGAGATGATAAGAATTTATTATCTTGAATCTCCTCCCTAATTAGACCTCAGATGACAGACCATTTCAGC
>NW_023180589.1:0-1279 GCF_002007445.2 Ailuropoda melanoleuca | reverse complement strand
GTCTCCAACCTGACCACAGACCTCAGTACCCCCCCGCCCCAGCCCATGCTCAGTCGTTATGGTGCTGGCAATAGGGCCACTGCCCAGGTTTAGGCCTGGGAACGCGCAGAGTCCTCTCCTCTCCTCCCCTCCCCTCCCCTCCCCCCTCTCCGTCTTCACGCTGGCNGGTCTGCAGTTCCCACAAGGGTCCTTTTCGGTCACAACCTCACGTGAGTGTCCGGCCGCTGTCTGCCCAGCCCGCTTCCCACCACTCCCAACCCCCCTGCCCTCCTGCCTCCTCTCCTCCCGCACTCAGGTCCTCTCCCTGCCCAGCCCTTCCCCCCAACCAACATATTCTTGTTCTTCCAGGCCTGCTTCTTCCGGGAAGCCTCCAGGAGTGACCCTCTCATGGCGTGAGTCTGCTGGACACGGATGAGCCCGTCTCCAACCTGACCACAGACCTCAGTACCCCCCCGCCCCAGCCCATGCTCAGTCGTTATGGTGCTGGCAATAGGGCCACTGCCCAGGTTTAGGCCTGGGAACGCGCAGAGTCCTCTCCTCTCCTCCCCTCCCCTCCCCTCCCCCCTCTCCGTCTTCACGCTGGCCCCGCCCCAGGAGCCGTGCCGTCCGCGGCCACACGGGGGCGCGCGGGAGTCCCGCGCCCAACCGTGCAGACTCTTCCGGGCTCAGCCTGGACCCCCAGCGGCCTCTAGCTCCAGCGGGGGCGCAGGCTAGGGTCGCTTTGCCTCGTGGAGTCCGCACGCCGCCTCCCCGGTGCCCATCCCGCCGGGCTGGCCGGCTGCTGCTTCGGTGGGGGCGAAGGACAGCCTGGCCGCTGCAGCTCCAGTGGCCAGCTGTAAGGTGCGGGCCTTTTGCTCCAAAGCCTGCTGGGTTTTCTAACAGCCTTACCCGCTGGCCCCAGGGCGTGATGAATTCCTGATGCCTTAGGCCGCCTAACAACTCCTGGGGAGCCCCTGGGTGGGCCTGCCAGGGAGAGGTGCCACAAAGGGTGGGATGAGGAGGCTCTTTGCGGACTGACAGGGGACCAGAAACTCTAAGCCACATTGTTCAACGAAAAAAATAATAAAAAAGGTGCAAACACTGCAAATAGTAGACCACCTTTGGTGGGGGTGGGGAAGGGGAGGGGGGGAGAGAGTGCTCGCCCGGCACCTCTAAACACCAGGAGAGCAGTGACGGGCTCCAGAGAGGGTGCCGCGTGGCCAGGCCACGAGCACGGGGGCTGCTGTGCACCCCTAGTCTGAATACCGTGAAATCAAACCACTTTTTCTTTTTTTTTTTT
>NW_023180588.1:384-541 GCF_002007445.2 Ailuropoda melanoleuca | reverse complement strand
CCTTGATTCCTGTTCCACCTTCCATAAGGCCGTCGTGATATCAAGGGCTTTCCCCTCACACTTTGTTTCTTTTGTCTTAGGGCTGGATCCTCCCCAGGTCCCTACACCCAATGTGGAATCGGGGTCCCCAGTGAAAAAGGCTGCTGTTCGCTGGAGG
>NW_023180588.1:0-163 GCF_002007445.2 Ailuropoda melanoleuca | reverse complement strand
TGATGATAGTGCTAAGACGGTCCCTGTACGGTGTTGTTTCTGACGGACGTATTTTGGGCCTTTTCGTTCCATAGCCGCCAGCAGTTTTGACTGGACTTCCCCAGGGAGCAAGCATTTCGTTGGAAGCGGGTTTTGGCCGAATTGTCTTTCTCAGTGCTGTGTT
>NW_023180587.1:510-627 GCF_002007445.2 Ailuropoda melanoleuca | reverse complement strand
GGTTCTTTGAGAGAATCCATAAAATTGACAGACCACTGGCAGGACTTATCCAAAAGAAAAGAGAAAGGACCCAAATTAATAAAATTATGAATGAAAAAGGAGAGGTCATGGCCAACA
>NW_023180587.1:0-488 GCF_002007445.2 Ailuropoda melanoleuca | reverse complement strand
ATGACTGAAAAGGGAGAGGTCACGACCAGCACCATTGAAATTGCAAGGATTATTAGAAACTTTTATCAACAGCTATATGCCAAAAAACTAAACAATCTGGAAGAGATGGAGGCCTTCCTGGAAACCTATAAACTACCAAGACTGAAACAGGAAGAAATAGATTTCTTAAATAGGCCAATTAACTATGAAGAAATTGAGTCAGTGATAAACAACCTTCCAAATAATAAAACTCCAGGCCCAGACGGTTTTCCTGGGGAATTCTACCAAACATTCAAAGAAGAAATAATACCTATTCTCCTAAAGCTATTTCAAAAAATAGAAACAGAAGGAAAGCTACCAAACTCATTCTATGAGGCCAATATTACCTTGATCCCCAAACCAGGAAAAGACCCCCTCAGAAAGGAGAATTACAGACCAATTTCCCTAATGAATATGGACGCCAAAATCCTCAACAAGATCCTTGCCAATAGAATCCAACAGTACATTAA
>NW_023180586.1:0-1094 GCF_002007445.2 Ailuropoda melanoleuca | reverse complement strand
CTTCACCCTGCCTGCCATCTTGCTTTGAATTCGCCCAGCATCTGAGCTCATGGATTATCTATGGCTTATTTCACTCTTTCTGGCCCCGCCTCGCCCTTTGGACTTGCCGTGTTGACNTTTGGACTTGCCGTGTTGATAGAACTGCACTTTTTGTCTTAAGCTATTATTGACTCAAATCAACTTCACTCGTGTTCGCCTGAGCCACAGCTCTTCCTCCCCTCCCCCATGGGATTCCCTTGCCTTTCCTTGTATCAAGAATGGGACTTAGATGGAGAAACCCCAGCGGGATGTCGGAATAGACTACTGCCACTGAAGCAGGCATCTCTTTTGCTAGGACCTTCTCTCTTCACTCTTGTCCCTTCATAACGTCACGTTTGCAAATGTGGCACTTAGGAAACCATTTTCCCCCACACCCCCTTTGGGTACTGGCAGCGACTCCCATTCAGAGGGTTTGTGACCTGCCCTCCCTCCCAGTATTTTTGGAAAGTTCCAGAGCAGAACTATGTACTTTCCATTAAAAGCCTATTAAAATGTATCTATTGATAAAAACTATACGGCTCATTGACCAACATGCTGAGTCAAGATAATACATAAAACTTAGACACATAGCTCATCAATTTGTAGCTATTTCTTTTCCCTTTAAGACATTAAGATCGAATTCCTTATAACATTGGGTATCATCTAAATGCTCAACCATAGGGGATTGGAAAGCTTGTTTGCAAAGCTTGTTTGCAAAGACTATTTAGTAATTCAAAGAGAGGGATGCTGAGGGGAAAAGGTGGGGTGAAGACCTATCTTCCTTGTAAGCCCCCTTCCACAGTGTGCCCTGCAGCCTCAGGGCTGGAGACCATCCGTNGGGCTGGAGACCATCCGTATTGTCCTGCTGGGCAATGTCCGCAGTGTGGCCAAAGGGCGGCCAGCCGGAAATCAGCTGAGGGGCAGGGATCACGCAACGAAAGGCTGCTGCTTCAAGCCAGGGGCTTAAGGTGGAAAAAAAGCCTGTATGTGCATGGGTGGGGGTGGGGAGTGAGGATGGGGAGGACGGAGGGGTGGGGGAGGACGGCAGTCTTACAGTCACTGCACTGAGATGTAGC
>NW_023180585.1:1133-1299 GCF_002007445.2 Ailuropoda melanoleuca | reverse complement strand
GCTCTGGGTAGCATGGACATTTTAACTATGTTAATTCTTCCAATCCATGAGCGTGGAATATTTTTCCATCTCTTTGTGTCTTCCTCAATGTCTTTCAAGAGTGATCTATAGTTTCTAGGATATAGGTCCTTTACGTCTCTGGATAAGTTAATTCCAAGGTAACGTC
>NW_023180585.1:502-947 GCF_002007445.2 Ailuropoda melanoleuca | reverse complement strand
TAAGTTAATTCCAAGGTAACGTCTGGTTTTTGGTGCTATTGTGAATGGGATGGATTCCCTAATTTCTCTTTCTTCAGTCTCATTATTCGTGTATAGAACTGATTTCTTCAGTTGCATTTCTATACACGAATAACGAGACTGAAGAAAGAGAAATTAGGGAATCCGTCAAATTTACAATAGCACCAAAAACCACACGTTACCTTGGAATTAACTTAACCAGAGACGTAAAGGACCTATATCTTAGAAATTATAGATCACTCTTGAAAGATATTGAGGAAGACACAAAGAGATGGAAAAATATTCCATGCTCATGGATTGGAAGAATTAACATAGTTAAAATGTCCATGCTACCCAGAGCAATCTACACTTTCAATGCTATCCCGATCAAAATACCGAGGACATTTTTCAAAGAACTGGAACAAATAGTCCTTAAATTTGTATGGAA
>NW_023180585.1:0-212 GCF_002007445.2 Ailuropoda melanoleuca | reverse complement strand
TTTATGCAAAAGAATGAAACTTGACCACTCTCTCACACCATACACAAAAATAAACTCCAAATGGATGAAAGACCTCGATGTGAGACAAGAATCCATCAAAATTCTAGAGGAGAACATAGGCTGCAACCTCTTTGACATCGACCAAAGCAAACTTTTTCATGACACATCTCCAAAGGCAAGAGAAACAAAAGATAAAATGAACATATGGGACT
>NW_023180584.1:379-539 GCF_002007445.2 Ailuropoda melanoleuca | reverse complement strand
AGCAGGGATGCTGCTTGAGATTCTCCTCTCCCTCTCCCCTTCTCCACATGCACTCTTTCTCATTCTCTCTTAAAATAAATAGATAAGTCTTTAAAAAAAAAAAGAATCTTTAGGGGCACCCACGTGGCTCAGTTGGTTGAATGTCCAACTCTTTTTTTTT
>NW_023180584.1:0-218 GCF_002007445.2 Ailuropoda melanoleuca | reverse complement strand
CTCGATCCCATAATTCTGGGATCACGCCCTGAGCCGAAGGCAGACGCTCAACCGCTGTGCCACCCAGGCGCCCCTGAACGTCCAACTCTTGATTTAGGCTCAGGTCATGATCTCAGGATGTGAGATCGAGTCCCACACTGGGCTCCGCGCTGGGCGTGGAGACTGCTTGGGATCCCCTCTCTCTCTCTCTGCCACCCCCCAACCTGCTCTCACTCTTT
>NW_023180583.1:0-1893 GCF_002007445.2 Ailuropoda melanoleuca | reverse complement strand
CTCTCTTTGCCCCTTCCCTATTCTTTTCTAAAAATATTTACTGGGCCCAACACTTAAATAAATTACTTATAATTAAAGCGATGTTTCAGGGTCTGCTTCTGGGGAGCCTTAACAAAAACTATGTCTTTCTTACCATGTGTGTCCACCANTGAGCATGGAATATTTTTCCATCTTTTTATGTCTTCCTCAATATCTTTCAAAAGTGATCTATAGTTTCTAGGATATAGGTCCTTTACGTCTCTGGTTAAGTTAATTCCAAGGTAACGTATGGTTTTTGGTGTTATTGTAAATGGGATGGATTCCCTAATTTCTCTTTCTTCAGTCTCGTTATTCGTGTATAGAAATGCAACTGATTTCTGGGCATTGATTTTGTATCCTGCCACCTTACTGAATTGTTCTATAACTTCTAATAGTTTGGGAGTGGATTCCTTTGGGTTTTCCATATAGAGTATCATGTCATCTGCAAAGAGAGACAGTTTGACTTCTTCTTTGCCGATTTGGATACCTTTGATCCCTTTTTGTCTTCTGATTGCTGTTGCAAGGACTTCTAGTACTATGTTGAATAATAGTGGCGAGAGTGGGCATCCTTGTCGTGTTCCTGATCTTAAGGGAAAGGCTTCCAGCTTTTCCCCATTGAGAATAATGCTTGCAGTAGGCTTTTTATAGATGGCTTTTATGAGATTGAGAAATGTACCCTCTATTCCTACACTCTGAAGGGTTTTAATCAGGAAAGGATGCTGTATTTTGTCAAATGCTTTTTCTGCATCAATTGAGAGGATCATATGGTTCTTGAGTCTTTTCTTGTTGATATGATGTATCACATTGATTGATTTGCGAGTGTTGAACCATGCTTGCATCCCAGGTATGAATCCCACTTGGTCATGATGGATAATCCTTTTAATGTACTGTTGGATTCTATTAGCAAGGATCTTGTTGAGGATTTTGGCATCCATATTCATTAGAGAAATCGGTCTGTAATTCTCCTTTTTGAGGGGGTCTTTGCCTGGTTTGGGGATCAAGGTAATATTAGCCTCATAGAATGAGTTTGGTAGCTTTCCTTCTGTTTCTATTTTTTGAAATACCTTTAGGAGAATAGGTATTATTTTTTCTTTGAATGTTTGGTAGAATTCCCCAGGAAAACCGTCTGGGCCTGGAGTTTTATTATTTGGAAGGTTGTTTATCACTGACTCAATTTCTTCATAGTTAATTGGCCTGTTTAAGAAATCTATTTCTTCCTGTTTCAGTCTTGGTAGTTTATAGGTTTCCAGGAAGGCCTCCATCTTTTCCATATTGCTTAGTTTTTTGGCATATAGCTGTTGATAAAAATTTCTAATAATCCTTCTAATTTCAATGTTTTGGTCATGACCTCTCCCTTTTCACTCATAATTTTAATAATTTCGGTCCTTTCTCTTTGCTTTTGGATAAGTCTTGCCAGTGGTCTGCCAATTTTATGGATTCTCTCGAAGAACCAGCTTCTAGTCCTGTTGATTTGCTCTACTGTGGTTCTGGTCTCTAATTCATTGATTTCTGNTTTCTGCTCTAATTTTGGTCAACTGCTTCCTTGTGAGTGGGTTAGGCCTGTCCCTCTGTTGCTGTTCCAGCTTCTTGAGGTGAGAATATAGAAACTGCTCATTCTTGAGTTAGGCCTGTCCCTCTGTTGCTGTTCCAGCTTCTTGAGGTGAGAATATAGAAACTGCTCATTCTTGAGCAGGATGGTTCTTAGTCTCCAAGTGTTTGAGTTTCTTCCAGGTTTTTACTTGTGGTTGAGTTCCAATTTCAGAGCGTTGTGGTCTGAGAATATGCATGGGATAATTTCAATCAGTTGGTATCGGTTGAGACCTGTTTTGTGTCCCAGGACATGATCTATTCTTGAGAATGTTCCATGGGCATTAG
>NW_023180582.1:0-1504 GCF_002007445.2 Ailuropoda melanoleuca | reverse complement strand
GAAGTCTGCTTCTCACCCTCTCTCTCTCCCTCCCTCCCCCCTCCCTCCTCTCTCTCTTTGCTCCTCCCCCTGCTCACACATGTGCATGTGCTTGTGCTCTCCCTCTCTCTCGAATAAATAAATAAATCTTTTAAAAAATAATAAAAATAAAAAGGAGGTGGAAGGTAAGGCAGAAGAATAAGGCAGAAATGTGTTTTTA
This sequence comes from Ailuropoda melanoleuca, assembly GCF_002007445.2. Lineage (NCBI taxonomy): Eukaryota > Metazoa > Chordata > Mammalia > Carnivora > Ursidae > Ailuropoda > Ailuropoda melanoleuca. Next base: position 1,305 of record NW_023180582.1, on the reverse strand, counting down.
CAATCTCCTTAAGAAAATGCTTTATGTCAACCAGAAGAGCTAATTTGGGCTTTGGGAAGTAGAGAAGAAATGAGGAAGGTTCTATCCCTTGGCCAAAGGTAAGAGAACTGAGAAAAGTAAAAAGAGGATAAAGGGGAAGAAGAGAGGGAAGTGGTTGGTCCTTTTTTGGTTATTAAAATTATTCCAAACAAAATCTGTTTTCAACAAATCTGCAAAATCAAAGGGAAAAAAGAAAACCACAATGAAAGGAACTTGAGAGTCCAGATTATACTTCTCTTGTTACAATGGAATATTTTGCTATACTTATAAAGTTATTTCCACCTCCTATTGTATTCTAATGATGGTGTAGACCTAAACAGCACCCTGAAATACCAAATGTGCTATCAAGACCAGAAATGTGACCAGGTATGTGATGCTTTGAGTGAGAAATTCTGTGCAATTTGGATAATTCTGGCAAAACTCCTAATGCATGATTTTAAATTCTCTGTCATTATGTAAGAACTTTTCAACTGTTTTAAACCAGAACCTTCAAGTGACTGTCTAATCTAGCAATGTTGTATGGCCATCCTAAATTTGATTCTTATTATGCAAAAGTATCAGAGAAAATTCATTCTAACTTTATTTAAATTAGAAAGTAAAGTTAGAGGTGTAACATCTTTTCAATTAGCTTTTAGGATACCTTTCTCCCCCAGTTTCCTCTTACCACTCTGACTATGACTCTGAGTTTTCTTTGAAGCCTCCTCTATCTAGATTCTTCCCTTATGTTGGTATTCCGTGGGAGTCCATCTTGGACTCTCTGCTTTTCTGAACTTACACCATCTTGTTTGCTTTATTTCCCATGTTTCAATTATTATTCAGAGGGAAAAGACTTCCCCAATTTTTTCTGCCACCTAATCCTTCTCTACAGAGCTTCGGAACCATAATTCCAAGTCGGGACATCTCTACTGTGGTCCTCAGGCACCATGAATTTCACATGTCCAAAATTTATCTAATCTCCCCACCAAAACTTGTCCTTCTTCCTATGTGCTCTTATACCAGCATTATCATCCATCAGGTTTCCTGAAGCAGAGTCTTGGATATTATCTTTGATTTCTCCTTTTGCATATCCATTTATCTGGCCGTATGGAGTCCATCTGTTGTGCATTTCTTGAACTGTCTATTTCTGTCAGTCTCAGTTGACTCTGAATTATCCTCACAGCTCCACGATAAAATCTTCCTGATTTTCCTTCCCCAGATTATGTCAGGTGCCCCAACTTGCATTGTACTCTGTTACTCTCCTTTAAAATATTTATTGGTTTAAGGGGG
>NW_023180581.1:411-548 GCF_002007445.2 Ailuropoda melanoleuca | reverse complement strand
GTGTTTTGGGCATTTTCATTCTATTGCTGCTGGCAGTTTTGACTGGACTTCCGCAGGGAGCAAGCATTTCACTGGAAGCCGGTTTTGGCCAAATTGTCTTTCTCAGTTCTGTGTCCGTCGTGTTTCACTCACGGTAC
>NW_023180581.1:0-180 GCF_002007445.2 Ailuropoda melanoleuca | reverse complement strand
TTTTCATTCATGCTCCCTTACTCACGAGAGATGATGATCGTTGATATTTCCTGGACTGTGTGTGGTCTCAGAGACCACTATGGGGCACTGTCGTCAAGCTTCCGCCACTACTTTCCCTCATGTTTCCCTATTCACGAAGGGTGATGATAGTGCTAAGATGGTCCCTGTAAGGTGTTGTTT
>NW_023180580.1:0-1796 GCF_002007445.2 Ailuropoda melanoleuca | reverse complement strand
GATAAAGGGCTAGGATCCAAGATCTATAAAGAACTTACCAAACTCAACACCCAAAAAATAAATGATCCAGTCAATAAATGGGCAGATGACAAGAACAGACACTTCTCCAATNAATGGGCAGATGACAAGAACAGACACTTCTCCAATGAAGACATACGAATAGCTAACAGGCACATGAAAACTTACACCAGTTAGAATGGCAAAAATGGACAAGACAAGAAACAACACGTGTTGGAGAAGATGTGGAGAAAGGGGAACCCCCTTAAGCTGTGTTGGGAATGCAAGTTGGTACAGCCACTTCAGAAAAAAGTGTGGAGGTTGTCAAAAAGTAAAAATAGAGCTACACTATTATATAGCATTTGCACTACTAGGTATTTACCCCAAAGGTAGAGACGTAATGAAAACAAGGGGCATATGCACCCCAATGTTCCCAGCAACAAAGTCCACAATAGCTCAACTATGGAAGGAGCCATGATGCCCTTCAAGGAATGAATGGATAAAGAACATGTGGTCCATATACACAATGGAATATTCCTCAGTCATCACGACGGATGAACACCCACCATTTGCATCGACATGAATGAAACAAGAAGGGATTATACCATGTGAAATAAGTCAAGCAGAGAAAATACAACTATCACATGGTTTCACTTACATGTGGAACATAAGGAATAGCATGGAGGACATTAGGAGAACGAAGAGAAAAATGAAGGGGTGAAATCAGAAGGGGAGATGAACCATGAGTGACTACAATCTCTGGGAAAGAAACTGAGGGTTTTAGAGAGGAGGGAGGAGGGGGTATGGGCTACCCACTCTAGGGTACTAAGGAGGGCACGTATTCCATGGAGCACTGGGTGTTATATGCAAACAACGAATCATGGAACACTACAATAAAAACTAATGATGTATGGTGACTAACGGAACATAATTAAATGAAAAAAATGAAATAAAATAAAATGAAGTGCTGGTTCAAAAATAAAATCAAATAAAATAAAATTGAGAAAGCTCGACCTAGATTTATCAAAAAGAAAAGAGAAAGGACTGAAATATATATCAGAAATCAATCTGATACATTTTTCATTCAAAGTCCTTATTTTGGGAGAAGTGGGCAAGATGACAACAGAGTAGGAGACCTTGTTTCAGCTTGTTCCTCAAATTTAAATGGTCTCTGTCAAATCCTTCTGAACACACACAAATTCAAACTAAGATGTATGATTTATCTGGATCTCTACAAGCAGAAAAATGACTACTTTTTGCAAGGTAGGAGGTGAGGAATTTTGAATCCTCAAGAGAAATATCTGAAGATAAACAAAGAGAAGAGGGAGCCACCATAAGCCGGCCACCAGAAAGTGACACAACACCAGTGCAAAAAATTGAGCCATTAGAAATCTGCTCCAGTGAGAGACAACCCTTGATAAAAAGGGAAGACGAGACAAACAGGGCAGAATTCTATTTGGATCATCGTGGTCTCTATTCCAGGAAACTCAGAAAGAATGGGGAATCCTGAACCTACACAGCGCTTAAGCAGTGGAGCAGGGAGACTTCTTATGGTCAGCAGGTCCAGAATGGACTCGCAGCTCTGGTCACCATAAACAGTGAGCCAGGGTAGTTGGGAGACCACTGTCTGCTTGACCACCCTGAAAAGGACTAGAAGGTGTTGGCTCTTTAACATTCCAGGGAAGATATAAAAGGGATTGAGCCAATGGCAGGAAAACATCTCTCAGAGCAGTGTGGCCAATGAAAGAACACTGGGGAAGCACTCAGCCGTGACCAGGAGCCATGGAAAAGGGTGAATG
>NW_023180579.1:0-939 GCF_002007445.2 Ailuropoda melanoleuca | reverse complement strand
AATGCAAACTGTAGCAATAGGAGAATTAGCTTTTATTTTTAACCGTACATTATTATTAGCCATAATCTGGCCCTGAATCTCTTTACAGTGCCCTCNGAATCTCTTTACAGTGCCTTTATGATACGGAAAAAGGTCCTAGCTCAGAGTACTCACATATGTGTCTCCTATCTGTTGTATTAAGACCATGCAACTTTGAAATGAATCTAAAAGGGAAAAGCATAATGTAACTGTAATAGTATTGTTTTGTTTGTTTTTTCCTATTCATCTCTGTAATTTGTGCCAAAGCTGAAAACAAAACAAAACCAAAATCCTATGCTGTTAATCAGTCTGGATGATATGAGTTTAGTTTGCTCTAGTTCCCTTTATTTTTCTGACTCTGTCCGTAGATCCCTCAAATGAGAGGAAATACGACATCAAGGGATGGGTGCCATGAAGGTCACAAAACCTCTTGGCCATACTCTGCTGAGTTGCTATGTCACTTATACTGAGTTACTACAGTTAAGCATTTCATGGCCCATGCTATAGCAACAGTTTTAAAAATATGACTAGGTTATTTCTAGCAGACATCGTTTTGCATGACATAAAATTTGTTTCATAATTCAAAACAATTACATATCTATCAAAACAGTGGTAACAACAGAATGTTAGCAGAATGATAACAGCCATTGGTTTTGTATGTTAAAGCTATTGTCAGTACATTTTATCACAGAAAGTGTCTTCCAACAAGACCTACTTGAAGATTGTTCCGTGAATGGCCACTCCCTTCTTTACTAAATTGATGAATATCTGTAACCTTTTATAAGTATTTGGGGACAGAAAAATAAATCACTTGATGACAGAAATAGAATATGTGGTACATTCCCTTGTACTGTCTTTCACCTGAAGTGTATCTTTTATAGAATTATTAAAAACATTGGTATTACCGTTGGCCTCTTTAAT
>NW_023180577.1:0-638 GCF_002007445.2 Ailuropoda melanoleuca | reverse complement strand
CACTGGGAGCAGGGGGTCGTCTTAGATAGTCACGCAGCCAAAAGGAAACACTACATGTAACCCAGCTATGCTGGGCTGGTTCCTTTATTACCACATTCCAGTCTCATCATTTGGGGGAAAAAAATGTCTGTCNGGTTCCTTTATTACCACATTCCAGTCTCATCATTTGGGGGAAAAAAATGTCTGTCTCTTCAGTAATGGCCCTGATAATATTTTTGCTGCCACCATGTGGTTGGTGGCAGTCGATACAGGGATCATTCTTGAGAGTTTATTAAAAAATAATAATAATACTTAAATCTTTTTATACTATAGCATACATTGGAAGCTTGCTTACCATGGTTTAGATGGTGTGCTGAATATTTGATATGCCTTATCTCATTTAATTTTTTAAAAAGAAAGAAAAGAAAACCCTGTGGGGTTGGTACTATTTGCATCCCTGCGCAAGCGATGGCCACAGATCACTGACATGGGAAAGGCAGTCCCTTGCTTGCACCCATTGCTAGTAGTAAGTAGCACAGCAATACTTCAGATCAGAGCAGTCCCATTCGGTGCCTAAACACCAAACCATAGCGTTGCCCTTTTTTTCTAAATGGTGTTCCACTAAAGATTGAAAAATGAATTCTTTAAAAAAAAAATTT
>NW_023180576.1:544-762 GCF_002007445.2 Ailuropoda melanoleuca | reverse complement strand
AATATCAATAGATCAGAAAACAATATTGAGATAATGTATGGCCAGAAATATGACAACTGGTTTTCTAACACGGTACAAAAATAATTCAGTGGGGAAAAAAGCTCATGTTTTCAAAAACTAGTTCTAGAATTACTGGATATTCATAGGCAAAAAAATTAAAAACTTTGATCTAAATATTGCACTGTTTAAAAAAATTAATTAAAAAATGACAGATCTAA
>NW_023180576.1:0-439 GCF_002007445.2 Ailuropoda melanoleuca | reverse complement strand
ACTTCATCAAATTTTAAAACTTGTGATCTTTGAAAGACAATGTTGAGACAATGAAAAAACAAGCCATAAATGGAGAGGGGGGAAAATGCAAATCATTTATCTGATAAGGGACTTAAATCCAGAATACACAACGAACTCTCAAAATTCAACAAGATACCAAGCAACACAATTTTAAAATGTGCAAAAAATTTGGACAGACACTTCACCATAAGAGAGATATAAATGGCAAATAAGCACACGAACAGATGTGCAACAACAGTACTCATTACAGAAATGAAAATTAAAAACTATGAGATATCACTACCTATCAGAATAGCCAAAATTAACATGACTAACCATGCCAAGTGTTGGGGAGTATGCGAAGGCACTGCAATTCTTATACACTACTAGAAGGAATGTTAAATAGTACAACCACTTTGAGAAAGCTGGTGGTTTCTTA
>NW_023180575.1:384-554 GCF_002007445.2 Ailuropoda melanoleuca | reverse complement strand
ACCGAGGACATTTTTCAAAGAACTGGAACAAATAGTCCTTAAATTTGTGTGGAACCAGAAAAGGCCCTAAGACACCAAGGAATTGTTGAAAAGGAGAAACAAAGCTGGGGGCATCACAATGCCGGATTTCAAGCTGTACTACAAAGCTGTGATCGCAAAGACAGCATGGT
>NW_023180575.1:0-189 GCF_002007445.2 Ailuropoda melanoleuca | reverse complement strand
TTGACCACTCTCTCACACCATACGCAAAAATAAACTCCAAATGGATGAAAGACCTCGATGTGAGACAGGAATCCATCAAAATCATAGAGGAGAACATATAAAGCAACCTTACGACATTGGCCAAAGCAACCTTTTTCATGACACATCTCCAAAGGCAAAAGAAACAAAAGATAAAATGAACTTGTGGGA
>NW_023180574.1:0-1391 GCF_002007445.2 Ailuropoda melanoleuca | reverse complement strand
AAGGACATAAAAGTCTGTTCTAGGGGGTGAAAAATCTTACTCTTTTATACATTTCAGAAATATACACACAGCACATAACAGATATATAGTAAATGGGTGGTATTAAAATTTCATAGGGGAGGGCAATTAGAAAAAAATAATGTCTAAAAAGGCTGCTTAAGGAGGAAATTGTTTGTTTGTTTGTTTTTTAATGTTGAGAGGCACTTTTTTCACCAGTTGAGGATAAAATGCCTTACTTTACAAACTCTACCAAGACATATGGCCGTGTGCATTGATAAGGCTTCTCTCAGGGTTGGGAAGGACCCAAATAAGTNTGGGAAGGACCCAAATAAGAGTGGGGCTCTGAAGCCAAAGCTTCACTAGCTTCATGGTAAAACCACCCAACATCCATACTATGGAAAGAGTCATCATGTAGGAGGAGTCCGTCACAGCTCTTCCCCAGCTGTGAGAATTTCAATCACAGGTGAACGTACGCTACAGGCCACTGAATCAGAAATAAGCATAACAACTTCTTTTCAGTGGTACTACACTCTGTCCCTGCCCTCAAATGCAGGCAGAAGGAAAATTCTCAAAGGAATGAGTTGGAAAAGGACAAGGAAAGAGGAGGTACCAAGCTACGGGATGAGAAGAAAGGGGCCATAGCGTCGCCTTTCACTGCACCAATCAACCTGCCCAGGAACACGTTGTGGGTGACTGGGAGGCACATGACTGACCCTGCCGCTGCTCGGGCATGCATGGAAGGAAGGCTGCAGGGTACACATCAAGGCTGCAGAATTCTTCTAAACAGTCTATGAGCTCCTTGCAAAAAAATTGTGATTCTCGTTCAGCTTTGTATCTTCGAACCAAGTGGAACTATGCCAGTATGAACTGCTGACCATCAGAAGCCGTTGGAACCTGATGTCATTGAGGGTTTTTATGAGAAGATGATATGCAGGAATACTTAGATAATAAAGAGGCCACCTCTGTTTTATAATGGGAAAGCAGTAATTTTGTGCAGGATTGGGACAGGACAGAATACAAAAGAGTATGAATATATATACTTAAAGTTTCTCATCTGTTAATAAATCCCAGATGCAGAATCATTATTATTTCACTCAGTTTAAGAAAGAAAATTATACGGGGGTACCTGAGTGGCTCAGTCCGTTGAGTGACTGGCTTTTGATTTCAACTCATGTCATGGTCGAAGGGTCATAAGATCAAGCCCCAGGTTGGGCTCCATGCTCAGCAGGGAATCTGCTTGAGATTCTTTCTCTCCCTCTCCTTTTCTGCCCATCCTTCCTGCTCTGTCTCTCTCTCTCTCTCTCAAATAAATAAAATCTTAAAGAAAGAAAGAAGGAAAGAAAGAAAGAAAGAAAGAAAGAAAGAAAGAAAGAAAGAAAGAAAAGAAAAGA
>NW_023180573.1:0-1106 GCF_002007445.2 Ailuropoda melanoleuca | reverse complement strand
ATTCCAGGTCTGTGTAGACAGGTCTGACATAATTCTGATACCTTTGCCTTGGTACGTGAAAAATTTCTTTGTCCTGGACGCTTTCAATACTGTATCCTTGGATCTAATATGATCTCTATGATGTGACGTGGCGTAGGTTTGTTGTGGTTGAGCTTGGGAGGGGTCCTCTCTGCCTCTTGGACACAAATGTTTGTTTCCTTTGCTAGATTAGGGAAGTTTTCAGCTACAATTTATTCAAATATCTCTTCTATACCTCTGTTTTTCTCCACCCCCTCGGGGATGCCGATGATTCTGACATTGGTACGTTTCATTGAGTCAGTTATCTCCCATAACCTACATTCTTGAGAATGGATTTTTTTTTAGCCCAGATTCTATTTTAGCTTTGTCTTCTACTAACCCATCCTCCAATTTGTTGATACGGTCTTCTGCCTCATTCACCCTGGCCATCAGAGCCTCTAGTTTTGACTGCATTTGGCTCATAGAATTTTTAACTTCTTCCAGATTCACTCTCATTTCTGCCCTTAGAGATTCTATATTCTCATTAACATTTTCGTTAATACTTTTTTCAAGTCTACACATCATCTTGACCATTGTTACTCTGAATTCCATTTCTGATAATTTGGTTACATCCATATCCATTAGTTCTGTGGCAGAGGCCCCAGACTCATTATCTTTTCTTTGCTGGGGGGGACTTCTCCTTCTCATCATTCTGATGAGGAGAGGTCGTGGGGTTGTCCGGAGCCCAAATTATTGACCANGACCAGGACCCGGGCAGTGTGCATTTGTTTTATAGGGACCTTAGGGATGTGGGCTTCTTGATTTTTCAGCCTGCCTTCTGGGGGAGGGGCCTGCTGCGCTGATACTCATGCAACCCTGTTTGGGTAGAGTCTCCGTGTCCCCTGTGAGGGGGGATGGGGAGGGGCACACCGTGAGCCGGTATTTCCAGGCTTTTGTTCTCTGGCGGCTTTCCCTGGCGGTTTGCTGTGCCTCTTCTGAGAGTCAGAGCATCAGTGGCCAAATCTCAGCCTCTGTCTTAGAAGAGAGGGATCGCGGATCGTTCTCCACTGATGTTCTGGCCACTTTAACTCTGTTTCTGTTGGTGCTGC
>NW_023180572.1:0-572 GCF_002007445.2 Ailuropoda melanoleuca | reverse complement strand
TCATTTCCTTTGGGCAAATACCAATGAGCCCGTTTGCTGGATCTTATGGGAAGACTTATTGATTAGCTTTGTAAGAAACTGCCAAACTACCTTCCAAAGTGGTTGTACTATTTTGCATTCACGACTGCAGTAAATTGAAGCTTCTGTTGCGCCACATCCTGACCAGCATTTAGTGTTGTCAGTGTTTTGGATTTTAGTTATTTTCATATAGGTGTATGTTGGGGNTATGTTGGGATTAATGTGGAGCATGAAATCAGCCATTAATACCTGGCTTGCTAAAATGTAACACAGAGGCCACTGGGGGCGATGGAAGATTTGGGAGAAGGGCACAGGCCTTTGGAATGCAGAGGCCTGCACTACCACCTTTGGAATGCTGTGGGGAGTTGCCTTCCCTGAAGCTTTCTTAGCCCAAACAGCCACCCTGTGATCCAGGAGATGTATGCATTGTCCCTTAGGCTATGTTTAGCAGAACTCATAGAACCCGCAGATTAACATATCGTCTATCTTTCCCATAAACAGATCCTCCCAGTTCCAGTAAGACCCCTTGTCACGCATCACATGGTTGAGAAACA
>NW_023180571.1:0-1499 GCF_002007445.2 Ailuropoda melanoleuca | reverse complement strand
CTTCTTCCGCGGAACGCCGGTCCCAGAGCGGTTGCCTCTGGCTGGAGGACTGGGAGGTGGAGCCTTTTCGCTCACCGCGGCGAGTTCCCTTCTCCCTTCCCTGTGCCGGCTGTGCATTGGCTTTCCGCGCTCCGGGTGCTGCCGCTGAGAGTGGAACAGGCAGGGTGTGCTCGCAGACCGCCGTATAAGCTGCAGTTTCTATTTGGGGCGCCCGTGGAGCAGAGCACTAGCCAGGACCGACCGCACCAGTGCCATGGGCCAGCTCTGCTGCTTTCCTTTCTCAAGAGAGGAGGAAAAAATCAGTAAGTGTGATTGTACTGCTGTGCAGGGTCCTAAGTGCTCGACTGTTTTGTGTGGTTGTCTTCCAGGGGGGAGTTTTGGGTTTTTTTCTTAGAGGAAAGATAACAGAAGAATGAGCTGTGATTTTTTCCCTGTGTGTTTCTTAAAAGGATGGGTAGGTATGTGGTTAATAATTAACTGGGGAAAGTACAGGGACTCAATAAGTAGGCTCTGTTAAAAAGACAAAATCCTGAAAACTTATTTTTGATTTTCGTCTGTTGCTAATCCCACAGCTCATTCTTATCACACTGTCTAGAGTCAGAGTTTAGTTTTGACTTTCTTTAAATCACTGCATGCAATTTGATATGTTGTATAAGCCAGACTTCATTTTTCTTCTCTGAAATTGGGATATTTTCAGAGCAGTGCTCGATAATAACATATAGAGAAGTAAAGCTGGCTCTAAAATGACGTATATTACACATTTGCAGATATTTTCACGTATCCTCTGCTTTGTTCTCCGTGGAGGGGATTCAGGTGTAACTGTAAGACAGCTCTCCAAACAAGTGATGCTGCTTGGCTTCCCAGCAAAAGCCTCATGCATATTTTTAAACCGATGCCAGGCAGATTCAACATCTGCTTATGGCTTGGAAAACAGAACTTAAACTGATGACACTTGCATTAAATCTTTTTTCCTCACTGGGTTATATGTATTCACTTACATTTTGGCTTGGTTAAATACAGCACTAGCATTTTAATTAGTGTGCTGAATAGAATTTGCCTTACACTAGTTGCCCCCAAATACTGAATGTTTAGTTCTTTTCCCATAAAATGTTTATAGTCACACTTACTAGATTTGCAGCCATATTTCTGTCACATCAGGGCTTTATTTAAATACATTTAAATAGGTTTATAGACTCTCATGATACCTGGTTCAGATAGTGAAAGGTCCATATCTGGCTTCTATTTTCTGCTGCTGGTTCTTTAGAAAACTAACCAGGGACATGTTCTAAGAAAAATGATGCATATCCTATACCTGTTCACTTGGGAAATAAGCCAGTTTTTATAAGAAATCTCCTGGGAGTGCTTTGGAATAAATGTTGGGAGACTTAGTGGCATTTGATTATTAACAAGAGCCAATAACTGCTCTCTGTTTTACTTGTGAAAATGATAGTGTACAATGCATGATGACCCTGAGCTTAAAACCTGAGGTGAGTTACAGC
>NW_023180570.1:0-3859 GCF_002007445.2 Ailuropoda melanoleuca | reverse complement strand
ATATGTCAAAAACACAAGAGTTAGTAAATTTGGGGAGGGATATTTTTGAGGCTGTACAAATATACTGCTTAAAGTTTCATCACTAATTTTATTATTCATTAATGGACCCTGCCTATTGCGGNTTCATCACTAATTTTATTATTCATTAATGGATCCTGCCTACTGCGATTATTGCTGGGGTGTTTTCATGGTGATTTTCTATTTCCATCTATCCTTCTATATTTACTCATCAGAATTCTTCTGAAAGAAATAGTTGTCCCTTTACCCTCATTAATTTTTTAAAATAATTTATATCAGTTTGGATTCATTCTTTGGGTTGTAATTAATAATCAGGTTATGTATTTTGTTGTTTTGTGATTGCAAGCTCTTTCAAGTTGGCTCCTCTGTCTTTTTGCAATGCCCCCATCTTTCACTTTTTTACTTTTTGGCATTACAAAATGGTCAGTACAAAAAAACCTAAAAAGATAAAGTGTGTCTAGGGATTATTGTCTAAGTTGATCTGAATAAGAGGTTGGGGGTAAATGTGAGAGAAGCAAGATAAACAGCAATTTTGTTTTGAAGAGAAAGAAAATTTATTATTTTTTAAACTATTTGGAAATAATTCCACGGTTATAAAACATTACAAGAATAGTTCAAAGAATTTCCATATACCATTAACTCGGATACACCTAAACCACCCTGTTTGCTCTACTATTTGCTTTACCTATCTACATATTTTTTTCTGAACCATTTGGGAATTAGTTGACTCATCATGAGCCTTCACTTCTAGCTAATTCAGTTAGTACTTCCTAGGAACAGGCTATTCTCTTCCATGATCATAGCACAGGTGTCAACTTCAAGAAATTTAACACTGATATGATCCTCTTATTGTCCATATTCCAATTTTGTCCATTGATTCAATATTGACCTTTATAGCATTGAAATTTGATTTTTGAATAGATTAATTAACTAGATTGTTGTTCCTGATCTTACTGGTCCTCTTGCTCAGTTGGGTGCCTAGAGCTCCTCTCTTCTACAAGCTGCTGTCTGATCTAGCTACCAAGGCTCCCAACCAAGCCCACAGGGACTCTCAGTGTTGAGAGTGAAGTTTGGACCTGGGAAGGTCCAAGCAATGCTGTTGCAGAGCATCTTGGGGTAATTATATTCTCTGGTGATAGACACTAATTAGTCATTTTTTTTTTAGAGAAGATGAACTTTCCCCTAAATAACTGGAAAAAGTGATTCAAAGTGTGGGAGGTGATGACAGGACCTTTGGAATCAGACTGCATAGGTTTAGAGCTCAGCTCCAACATTTACTGGTTCTGAGATTTTGACAAGAACTTAAACCTTGTAAGCTTGGCTTCTTGTCTGTTATCTGGGGAAATAACACTTATTTCCCAGAGCTATTGATATCATTAAATAAGATAATTTTCAAGATCTCATTAGCAACTGCAAAGCTTTATTCATTGCTCATTGTTACTAATGTGTGATGTCAGCACCCGATGAGTAAACAGATGAGGGACTGTGAAATTAGCAGTTCTTGGCTAGATCCCTGGCTCTCCCCCTTGTTAGCTCTGGGACTGGGGGAAAGTCATTTAAACTCTCAGATTCACTTCCTCATCCCCAAATAAGGGAATAATAAAACCTCCTGCAGTATGTTGAGAATTAAATGAGATAACATTTGGTACTGTACTCAGGGCAGGTTGCTAATATGATTATAAATCATGGTGATGATGATGAGCATTTTTCCTTGGACAAGCTATTCTGTTAAGTGTCTTGGATGGTAATCTCATTTAATTCTTAGAACCATTCATTTTTTTATATGAGAAACTTAAGTTTTAGGAAGGTTATGTTTTCCAAGGTCACATGGATCAAATCCCCTTCTTTACTCATATAATTATTAGTTACTTGTGTAATAATTGTTGGTGTCCCTCTATGATGACTTAGTATCACCCCAATTAATTCAGATAAACCCCACAGAAAGTAACAGGGCTGAGTTATTACAGACACATTCAAAGCAAACATTTTCCCCCCCGTATACGTATTCTTTTAAAATTTCCAACTACTCAAGAATTCACTCATAATGCCCCAGGTGGCCTTTTATTTCACCTGCACCTTTTCTTAAGACCCAAATATCACACTGTGGGTGAAATCTGAGGTAGCTTTAAAGGATATTAATTGGAGGGAGAACTGTATATTTAAATTCAAATAACCCGACTGGATTTTGGAAAGCAGGTTAAAAATAAAGTCTGTTTTTGAACAGGTGCTACACTGAGAAGAATCACTTTCACATAGTGCTCCAGTTCCATCTGTGGAGGAGGAGAGGAGAAGAAAACTCGCTCTACCCTTTGTCCAGTGGGGCCTGAGTTGGGATGGGAGGGAAAGCCATCAAACCATCTCAGGCCCATAATCAGTTGCTGTCATCTTAGCAACTGGACCTAGAAACATCGTTCCTAAAGATACTTTCACTAAAGGGCCACCTGAGAGGAAATGGGGTGATATCCATGTCCCCCAGCAGCTGTAGGGGCAGAATCTCCAGGTGATAGAAGAAGCATTTGGCAGAACAGTGAGATTACATTTTACTAAGTGCTGGAGGGATCAGTGAACCGTGTGTGTGCTTGTTTTAGTCCTTATCGTGTCACACATGAAACTGTAGTAGTGGGCAACTCTGACAGAGGTATTGGAGAGGAGAAGGGTCAGTGACAAGCACAGGCTTTGAATTGGGATGAGGTTTCAATCCCAGCTCCACCTGCATTGATGACATGACCTTGGGCATCAATGACTTTGGGCAATGGTTTGCCTCTTTGCGCCTCCTCTGTCAAATGTGGGTAAGAATAAGATTGTGAGAGTCAAATGCAAGATGTAAAGCACTTCGAAGAGTGAACGGTATTCAGTAAGTACTCAATAAAGGGTATAAAACTAAGCCACAAATCACAGACTAGCAGCCCACCAGCCAGTAGGTGAATGTGTGGCAAAAAGTTTTACTGGCTCGTTGGTGGGGGGAGGACTGCTTCATCCTGAACTCACTTCTACTCTTTCTTGTCCCACCAGGGCTGAGTATCCATTGCCAATACCCTATCATCTATCTTAAAGGAGAGAAAGAATTCTCTGTATGCATGTTTTATAAATCACAATTAGGGATACAAAAAAGATAAGAACAGTGAATCTGATATATATTTTTAAAGGAGGGGAAACAGGTACTATTCTTAAGTGTTGATTATGAAAATAATGAGAATAATTCACTTATGTGAACTTCTGGTCACTAGAGTTATTTAAATTTGCTGCTCCTGAGTTTCGAGCCATTGGGGGTGAAGGACAACACAGCTATATGGGTATCAAGAAAAATAAATTATCCTGCATTCTTAGAGAATTTCAGGATTAGAGGGAACCAAAAATAAATCAGAAGCACACACACTCACTTGAGAAGTCTATTCCTCTCCAATCTGCATATACCATGAGAAGGAAAGCAGGAAATTGAAACATAGAAAAGATGAATGTAAAGATCTAAACTTGGGTTTATAAAAAAAATCACTTGCAGAAGAACAGAATGAAGACATCTGAGTTTGAAAAATTCCTCTGTAAAAAATAGGAACTTAATCTCAAAATCTTTAAATGTGACTCAGGAGATTTCAGGTACCTGATGGATTTATGTGTCTGCACATTCCTTGGTATTTCTATTTTGTGACTATAAAGCGCCACTGATCTGTCCCACAGGAGATCACAGTAGCTTTCTCTTTTTCCTGGTCCCACTCAGAACAACTGGGGAAAATAATGCCTTTTCACTCTCCCTGGTGCGTCTGTCAGGGCAGCACCATATCCATAGGGCATATAGTTGGTGTTTTTCTCTGCCTAGACCAGCTGCAGGTGCAGAGAAAGTAAC
>NW_023180569.1:0-1995 GCF_002007445.2 Ailuropoda melanoleuca | reverse complement strand
TAAGTTCTATTCCTGAAACCAGTATTATGTTATATGTTAACTAACTAGAATTTAAATAAAAACTTAAAACAACAACAATAAAAAAAAGGACTCATTATTGAGTATATTCCAACTGTCAAGAACTTCATCCTCAATTATGCAACAGAACCTGGGAGATATAACCAATGGGTCGNGGGTCAGTTGTCAGGACATTGGTTCTGCAAACCAATCTTTGGCCAAAACTTTAGTAATTATTTGCCTCATGTCTGCCCTTGTTTTAATACAGAAGCCATGATGATGCTTTGGAGTCATTAAGTATCAGATCTAACTCAAACCCTGTGGCCAGTTGCTCTTGAAATGCTTGGGTGTCCCATTTCCAAGTGTATCATTAGAGTAAACAGCTGCAGCCCCCTTTGGGAGAAGAGCTGAGAAAATCATTTCCCTGGGTAATTATTGTGAATGCTTCCATTTGAGAATCTAGCTACATCAATTGGTGCATCTGGGTCCGAAAATTGACTTAGTTCTGGAAACTGAGAAAAGGATTATGACTTTATTTAGAGTGGCTGCTACTAGCCTCCTGCTAACTCTATCTTACTTTCTTTTGATCTGTGCATTCACCAGAGTCAGCTTCACGTGTTGTATTCTCAGACATGCTGTTTTGTTAACTACCTTCTCAAGTCTCTGTGTATCAACCCTGCTTGAATTCCACTCACTATTCATTATGGTAAATGTGACCATGCCCACAGCCTTGGGCCATTAAGAGTTACCACTGGCCTTTACTGCTCCGATGCCCACCTGTCCCCATTGCTATCAATATGTCAAGCCCTATCGGGCTCTCCTGCAGTCACCCCTGATCAGGACTTCTGAGTGATGCTAGTGTCCCTCTATCAGCACATGCCCAAGCCTTTGTGAGTGCTGTGTCTTCTGAGCCTCCCTCTGGAGCATAATTTTCTTTTCTTTTCTTTTCTTTTCTTTTCTTTTTTCTTTTCTTTTCTTTTCTTTTCTTCTTTTCTTTTCTTTTCTTTTTTTTTTNTTTTCTTAAGATTTTACTTATTTATTTGACAGAGAGAGAGAGGCAGCGAGAGAGGGAACACAATCAGGGGGAGTGGGAGAGGGAGAAGCAGGCTTCCTTCTGAGCAGGGAGCCCAATGCGGGGCTTGATCCCAGAACACTGGGATCAGGATCTGAGCCGAAGGCAGACGCTTAACGACTGAGCCACCCAGGCGCCCCTGGTGCGTAATTTTCTGCTAGTCTTTTAGACTCACATAATATATCCATTCTAATATGGTCACTTTCCTGAGCCTTTTGTCCAGTCTTCCATTATCTGTCACAGCAATTCAAGCATTTCAACTTACCCCAGCATGGGACATTACTTTTTCTAGGCTTCTATGAGACATCCTACCAGCAATTTAGATGGCCATCCAATGTTGGATGATTCTTACATTGGGTAGAAATGAGTTGGTCCTAATTCTTCCACCATTGTACATTCTTGGAGGGAAGCTATTCAGGGAGAGAATGGCCTCATCTTGAAACCCAGACTGATCCAGCAGGTGATACAGCTGAAGGCTGGCAGTTCTCTGCACTCTGTATCTGCACAGCAATTATATTCTTGAAGGGGGATACAACTGGCACACCTCCATGGCTGCCTCAAGGTGTGAGGATAAAAATATGAAATTGATAAGGGGAATAGCATTTAAAGTTCAAATTATTAAAATGACATATTTGGGCATAGTTTTCAGAAAATTGATATTAGAAAATCAAAATATTTAGTTATGTTACCCAGTGTTAGATGGGTAATTTGCTTACTTTGGTAGTTTCAAAATTTCTACTATTTTCCATTCTGCTGAGAGCATGATATTAAACTTAAATAATAAATATTTAATCAATGTGAAATTATTTGAATTTGTTTAATTAAGCATATGCATTTGTGTAAGCTATTTAAATTTTAATATTGGGGTCATTGAAAGAGTTTTATACTAATGGTCCCCAATAAAATATTCCATGGGGTCACTCCCA
>NW_023180568.1:644-899 GCF_002007445.2 Ailuropoda melanoleuca | reverse complement strand
GCAACAGGAATCAAGGTGCTTTGGTACCGTGAGTGAAACACGACGAACAAGCACTGAGAAAGGCAATTCGGACAAAACCCGCTTCCAATGAAATGTTTGCTCCCTCGGGAAATCCTGACAAAACTGCTGGCGGAAATGGAACGAAAAGTCCCAAAACACGTCTGTCAGACACAACACCGTATAGGGACCGTCTTAGCACTATCATCACCATTCGTGAATAGGGAAACATGAGGGAAAGTGTTCGAGGAAGCCTGA
>NW_023180568.1:0-564 GCF_002007445.2 Ailuropoda melanoleuca | reverse complement strand
AAACACCTCCAGCGAACAGCAGCCTTTTCACTGGGGACCCCGATTCCACATTGGGTCTCAGCGCCCTTCTCATTGGTAATAAAGCAGAGCGTCCAGGAAAACACCTCCAGCGAACAGCGGCCTTTTCCCTGGGGACCCCGATTCCACATTGGGTGTAGGGGCCTGGGGAGGATCCAGCCCTTAGAACCAAGAAACAAAGTGTGAGGGGAAACCCCTTGAAATCACGACGGCCTAATGGAACGTGGAACAGGAATCAAGGTGCTTTGNGAATCAAGGGGCTTTGGTACCGTGAGTGAAACACGACGAACACAGCACTGAGAAAGACAATTCGGCCAAAACCGGCTTCCAACGAAATGTTTGCTCCCTGGGGAAATCCTGTCAAAACTGCTGGCGGCAATGGAATGAAAAAGCCCAAAACACGTCCGTCAGACACAACACCATACAGGGACTGCCCAAGAACTATCATCACCCTTCGTGAATAGGGAAAATTGAGAAAAGTGGTCACGGAAGCCTGACGAGAGTGCCCCATAGTGGTCTCTGAGACCCCACACAGTCCAAGAAATA
>NW_023180567.1:0-2133 GCF_002007445.2 Ailuropoda melanoleuca | reverse complement strand
GCCTTCCCTTTCCCTATGCATCTATGAATACACTATGGATCCTCAGAGGGCAGCAGATGATCACCGTCTGACCCCACATTCCTCAGAGCACCCTATTTCATCTCTTCACTGTTGTGCCCCTTGTGTCCCATTCACCTCTCCTTACTCTCNACCCAGTATTGACAACTTTTAATGAACACCAGAATGAAGACAAACATTTACCTCCAATCTCTGAGCTTTCCCTCCTGTTTCATCTTCAGCCTTTCTCTGGTACATCCTCTCTCTCTCTTCAAGGCCGGGCCTTCCCTTTCCCTATGCATCTATGAATACACTATGGATCCTCAGAGGGCAGCAGATGATCACCGTCTGACCCCACATTCCTCAGAGCACCCTATTTCATCTCTTCACTGTTGTGCCCCTTGTGTCCCATTCACCTCTCCTTACTCTCTGACCTCAACTCTATCGGAATATGGAAACTGCTCTCATGAAAGCCACTAAATCTTTTAATTCCCACACTTATCATTGCTGATCACTCCTTATTCCACCAGAGCTCTTATTTCACTTTTGACACTGTACTTCTCTTCGTCCTTCTGGAGTGTTGTTTCTTTTTTCCTCTCTCTTTAATTCTGCAACACTAAGCTTTCCAACTCCTTCATGCTTCTCTGATCACTCTGCTCAGTAATCTTATTGGTCTTTCCTTTTCAGCTTTTGTGTAAGCCAGAGATCTTGGTTGTAAGAGAAGATAGATTAATTGAATGGAAATTGGCTTTAACATAGAAATGCTAGGGGAGTTGGAGAAACCCACTGGAGAAATCGGCAGAAGCCCAACATAGGAAAGCCCGTGTGTCAAACAGCCAAAATCATGTCCCTAGTCTATCTAGCTGGGAAGAGCTGCTGTCTTTTGCTGGCTGCAGAATGTAAGAGTTCACACTGATAATGCCATTATTTTGAGTGCATGATACATTTTCTATTGTTTATCTTTAACCAAAATTCTCTTTTTTTCTCCTGACATTTGTCTCCTTCGCTTCATATTTCAAACCCAGTGTAGGTAAGGTGGACTGGCAAACCTAAATCAAGTCCCCTCATTCTAGGTGCAAGGGGATAGGAAAGTCACTTTCTGGAACTTTTGGCTTCTGAGTGGATGACTTCTTTCTGCCACAAGACTGATGTGGTAGGATAAAGGATCAGATGTTATCCAACAAATATATGGTGTATATCCATTTTGTAATGTCTCTAAAATAACTTCCTTTTCTTTCTATGTCCTCCTTCTTTTTATCTTATGTACACTCTTCAATAGATGGATTATATAAAACTAGGCTTTCAGTAACCACAATGACTCCCAAGTCATCATTTGTATTAAGCTCTTGTAGAACTCTACTGCAGAGCACATTTCACCTGGATGTTCTCAGAATGCTGCTTGTAAAAACTGGCCACCACAACCGTGTCCTCAGTCTCAGTTTTTGATGACCATCTACCAAGGAACCAAGTGTCTTCTTATCCCTTATGTGACCACCCCCGTCGCATCAAATATGTCACTGAGTCCTAGTCACTGAACATTCTGGGTTACCTTGAGCTACCTCATTGTCCTCCTCATTACTCCCAATGTCATATCACACAGAGACTAAGAACTTCACATGCTGTTTAATCAACTGGGGAGCCTTTAAAATGCCTGTTATTACAACCAATTCATGACCTACTGAATCCATTTCTTTTGTAATATTTCCAAATCTGTATTTTGTACAAAAACTCCCCTAGATAAATTTAATGTATAATTTGGTTTGGGATTCACTGTACCACAATAAGAGCTTCCTGATGGGTGTCTTTTCCTCTAGTTTCCCAGCATCCCTTCCGGCTATTTTCTACAACCAAACTTTTAATTTAATAAATATGTGAGGGTGCCACTCCCTTTCTTAAAAGCTTTCCATACCAGCCTATTGTTTGAAGGATAAAATTGATGATGTTTCACTTGGCATTGTCTCACTTTATAATTCAGGCCCTTCTGCCATCTTACTCTTGATGCTGCATTAATATCGTGCACACAGAATTTGTCTACCTCATACAATAGCTACCCCAAAGATTTGCTCATGTTCAGAAGGTTTTTCTTTTCTTCTTAATCTGTTTATTCTGCACATATTTTGAACTTAAGTAGTTGTA
>NW_023180566.1:2603-2743 GCF_002007445.2 Ailuropoda melanoleuca | reverse complement strand
GTGAGAGAGTGGTCAAGTTTCATTCTTTTGCATGTAGCTGTCCAATGTTCCCAGCACCATTTATGGAAGAGGCTGTCTTTTTTCCACTGGATTTTTTTTCCTGCTTTATCAAAGATTAGTTGCCCAAAGAGCTGAGGGTC
>NW_023180566.1:0-2367 GCF_002007445.2 Ailuropoda melanoleuca | reverse complement strand
TGAAAAATGTCCTCGGGATTTTGATCAGGATAGCATTGAAAGTGTAGATTGCTCTGGGTAGCATGGATATTTTAGCTATGTTAATTCTTCTGATCCATGAGCATGGAATATTTTTCCATCTTTTTGTGTCTTCCTCAATGTCTTTCAAGAGTGATTTATTGTTTCTAGAATATAAATCCTTTACGCCTCTGGTTAAGTTAATTCCAAGGTAACATAAGGGTTTTGGTGATATTGTAAATGGGATGGATTCTCTAATTTCTCTTTCTTCAGTCCCAGCTTTCTTTTGAGGTCCATTAGCATGGTAAATTATTTCTTCTTAAAACAACGGAATACTCATTTTCTAGTGCAAATGGAACTTTCTCCAGAATAGACCACATACTGGGTGAACAACTCATAGAAACTAATGAGAATGAAAACACATTGGTCCAAAACTTATGGGATACTGAAAAGGTGGTCCTTTATGGGAAATACATAGCCATCCAAGCCTCGCTCAAAAAAGAAGGAAAATCCTGAACACATAAGCTAACCTTAGAACTAAAGGACCTCAAGAAAAATAGCAAATAAGACCTAAACTCAGCAGAAGAAGAGAAATAAAGATTAGAGGATAAATCAAAGAAATAGAGCAGAAAAACAGTAGAACACATCAATGAAACTAGAAGCTAGTTCATTGAAAGAATTAATAAGATTGATAAAGCTCTGGCTAGTCTTCTGCAAAAGAAAATGGAAAGGACCAAAATTAATAAATCATGAATGAAAGGAGAGATCATGACTAACACCAAGGAAAAAAATAATTATTAGAAATTATTACCAACAACTCTAAGCCAAAAAATTAAGAAATCTAGAAGAAATGGATATATTCCTGGAAACCTATAAACTACCAAGTCTGAAACAAGAAGAAATAGACAATCTGAACAGACCATTAACCAACAAGTAAATTGAAGCAGTAATCAAAAACATCCAAAAAACAAGAGTCTGGGACCAGATGGCTTCCCGGCGGAATTCTACCAAACATTTAAAGAAGAAATAATACTTTTCCTACTGAAGGTGTTTCAAAAATTGAAATAGAAGGACAACTTCAAAACTCATTCTATAAGGACGGCATTACCCTGATTGCAAAACCAAAGACCCTATCAAAAAGGAAAATTATACACCAATATCCCTGATGAACATGGATGCTAAAACACTCAACAAGATTTTAGCCAATAGGATCCAACAGTTCATTACATGGATTATTCACCATGGCCAGGTATGATTTATTCCTGGGATGCAAGGGTGCTTCAACATTCACAAATTAATCAATGTGAAAGAGAATATTAAGAAAAGAAAAAACAAGAACCATATGATCTTCTCAATCAATGTNTGGATGCTAAAACACTCAACAAGATTTTAGCCAATAGGATCCAACAGTTCATTACATGGATTATTCACCATGGCCAGGTATGATTTATTCCTGGGATGCAAGGGTGCTTCAACATTCACAAATTAATCAATGTGAGAGAGAATATTAATAAAAGAAAAAACAAGAACAATATGATCTTCTCAATCAATGTGGAAACACCATTTGAGAAAATACAGCATTCTTTCCTGAATAAAATCTTCAAAGTATAGTGATAGAGGGAACATAACTCAATATCATAAAAGCCATTTATGAAAAGCCCATGGCGAATATCATTCTTAATGGGGAAAAAACTGAGAGTTTTCTCTTAAAGTCAGGAACATGACAGGGATCCCCACTCTCACTATGTTGTTGNCACCGATGTTGTTCAACATAGTACTAGACATCCTAGATTCACCCATCAGACAACAAAAAGAAATAAAAGACATTCAAATGGGCAAATACGAAGTCAAACTATCTCTCTTTTGAGATGACATGACACTTTATGTGGAAAATCCAAAAGACTCCACCCCCAAGTTATTAGAACTCATACAACAATTAAGCAATGTGGCAGGATATAAAGTCAATGCACAGAAATCTCCATTTCTGCACACTAGAGATGTAACTACAGAAATAGAAATTAGGAAATCAATTCCATTTATAATAGCACCAAAAAATATAAGATACCTTGGAGTAAACCTAATCAATGAGGTAAAGGATCTAGGGGCGCCTGGGTGACTCAGTCGTTAAGTGTCTGCCTTTGGCTCAGGGCGTGATCCTGGAGTCCTGGGATCAAGCCCCGCATCAGGCTCCCTGCTCTGCTGGAGCTTGCTTCTTCCTCTCCCATTCCCCCTGCTTGTGTTCCCTCTCTCTATGGCTTTCTTTCTCTCTGTGTCAAATAAATAAATAAAATCTTTATTTAAAAAATGAGGTAAAGGATCTGTACTCTAGAAACTATACAACACTGATGAAAGAAATGGAGAAAGACACAA
>NW_023180565.1:0-3373 GCF_002007445.2 Ailuropoda melanoleuca | reverse complement strand
ATTTTTTAGACAATGATGATTCTCTATCTAGAAAGATCCCAACACCCAAATTTTAAAATTAAGTGGCTAGGTGCATAATGAATTTATAAGCGTCAATGACTTTTCTAAAATTCAGGAAAAAATTATGTATAATATTTAATGGAAATAATTTCCCTTTTATAATGGTAATGCAAAAATATGAAGCTCCTAAATGGACGTATAAAGAATTTTGCGAACAATGTGAAGGCAGCCAAAAAAAACTGATAGCTGCATGAAAAAAAGAATGTAGTAAATGAAAATCATTCACTTACAGGGTTAATGCAATTGCATTTAAATTCCCAGTGGGATTTATTCCAAAACATGTTCAAGTAAAATTAAGATTCATCTAGAAGAATAAATTCATGAGTAGAGCTGAGAAAAGATAAAATAGAAACAAAATAGAAAAAGATTGACTTGTGATATTTGTTCTACTAGATGTAAAAACATAGTTTAATATTAATATAATTAGAACAGGTGGTGGTGGCATAGAATGGAATGCTAGAACAAGGAATGAAATAGAAATTCCAGAAGCACATTAACGTGATAAACTTAAATATGTATTCTGATACATTATCCCCAATAAATACCAGGTAGATTAAAGACTTAAATGTTGACAATCAGCCTTGGTACAAATCCTGGAAGAATACACGGCAGAATATTTATGTATCTCAGAATGGAAAAGGGCTTTATGAGAATAAAAGCAACACAAAATAGTCACCCTGGGTGCCCTTGGGTCAGATCTATGGCCACACCTTTCTCAGGGATGGCTGAATGCCATTTCTAGGTGCTGAAGGGGGCAGAGTTCCCCTGAGACGCACAGCGGGAGAGCCGCGATGATGGGCAACACGCCTGTTACATGATGCTCGTCGCCATCATCGCAATCAACATGATGTTTGTAGAGCACGTACGATGTGCCAGACATCGCATTAGGCATTTAATATGCCTTAATTCATTAGAGTCTCACAACTGAAATATGAGGTAGGTGCCATTGTTGTTATTAGTATCTGCTATTTTATGGATAGAGAGACGCTTACGGTGATAAATGACTCGCTCAATATGGTAAGACCTGCGGGTGGTAGAGTCTACTGGCCTTCAAGCTTACGCTCAGAGTTACCAAGCTGCACACTATTGTATTACATCTCTCTGAGCCTCTATTTCCTCATCTATAAAATGGGAACTACATGGCAAAGCTGTCTTCAAATAGAGAGGCAATGTATGCACTGCATTTATCACAGTAAATGACATATAATGAAACAAAACATGGGAATTAAGAAAATAATGAAGAGCAATGATAAGAATACACATAAATCAGATAAATATTGATTGTATAAATAATAACATCATGAGATTGAAAATAGAAGATTAAAATAACAACAAAAGGAGCAATTTTTTAAGTCAAGAATACCTGTTGTAATCTCCAGGGAAAATGCCCCCTCCAAAATTTTAAGTATAATTAACAAGCTAAGAGAAGAACAAGTGTAATTATAAATTATTAAATAAATCCAAAAAGTCTCAAGAAAGGATAAAAAATATAGAACAGGGCAAATAGAAAACAAGGTGGTAGATTTAAGCCTAAATTACAGTGTATTTAAACAGACTAAGTATTTCAATTGAAATATAAAGTTCCTCAGACCAGATAATAAAATAAAACAAAGTTGAACATGCCGTTTATAAGAGACACACCTTCTGTATAAGTTTATCAACTAGTAAAGCGTGGGGAAAATATGCAAACCAAGTTACAAAGTTNCTAGTAAAGCGTGGGGAAAATATTATGCAAACCAAGTTACAAAGTTAGAGATAAAAGTGGTTCACTTCAGAGCAATAAAAGTTTCAACTTTAAGATGAAACGATCTTAAATTTGTTTGCACCTAATGACATAACCTCCAAATATGTAACTAAAAAAAGACAAGTCTACAAAGAGAAAAAAATCCAGTCATCGTGGGAGACTGTGTAAGTCAGTGTTCTCCAGAGAAACAGAACTAAAAGGGTATATATATTGAGAGATTTATTTTAAGGTTTTGGCTCACATGACTGTGGAGCTGGCAAGTCCAAAATCTGCAGGGGAAGCTGGCAGGCTGAAACACAGGCAAGAGCTGATGTTCCAGCTTTTAGGCAGAATTTTTTCTCCTCAGGGGAAACCTCAGTTTCTGCTCTTAAGACCCTCAACTGATTGGGTGAGGCCCACCCACAGTCTTGAGGGTAAACTTTACTTAAAGTCAATTAATTGTGTTGGTCACGTCTATAAAACACCTTGACAGCAGCACCCAGTTTATTGTTTAATGAATAACTACGTACTATACTCTATCCAAGTAGACACAGAAAATCAATCATCATGCAGATTTTACACATTTTAAAATGTATAATGTATTTCAATTTTTAAAAAAGGACAGTGAACAAAAGTAAACCAAGGGGTTGGTCATTGTTGCGGATTGGGTCCCCTGGGAAGCAGAGTCTGAAATGGAGATTAGCATGCAGGACTCCTCAGGGACTGTGACGGGATGCACAGCTGTGGCAGGGATGGGGCAGGGCGGGGTGGGAAGCAGGATTTAGGAAGGGGCAGAGCTGAGATGCAAAGCAGCATCGCTGTAAACTCGGCCAACCCTCCCAGGAGATCAGAAGATGGGATGACCTTTCAGAACTGTGCTGAGCTGGGGCAACAAGCCTGGCTATTATGCGTCCCAAATCAATGAGCTCTGGAGGCAGGGCATCTTGGAAGGAGGATGTCCCCCCAGGTGAGGCAGCACCTCAGGGGAGGCCACTTGGAAGGGGACTGATGGCTGAGCGCCCTGTGCAGGGGAGCTCTGGGAGCTGGGGCAATGAGTCCTTCAATCCTGATGGGACCTGGGCCATACATCACTGGATGTGTGTTTAGAATCGTGTTTGGATTCCCAACATGCTTAGCTTTTTTTTGTCATGGTCATGATGCAATGTCCATTATTTTAAACACATAGAAGAAGGGTGTTCGTACCACCTGATGGGTTCATAAAGGAAACTGATCTCTCCCCCTTACCACGCTATGTAAGTGGTGGCCCTTCTCAAGGCTGAAAGAGCTTATAACTCCAAGATAACCCTGGCTGGGGTTCCAAACACCCAGTGTGTCCCTGACTCATCTCAGTCAGTCCCCTGGTCTTGATTGTGGGGTAGACATGCTCTTCTATCAGCCAGAGATCTCACCTTGGACCACTGATCACCTGCAGTATCTTGCCTCAGTTCCTGGAGGGTCCATAGCTGGCACTCCCCTGGATCTGAGTGAGGGTGATCTCTGGAGAACAAGAATGGAACTGTCGGGGTGCCTGGGTGGCACAGCGGTTAAGCGTCTGCCTTCGGCTCAGGGCGTGATCCCGGCGTTCTGGGA
>NW_023180564.1:408-603 GCF_002007445.2 Ailuropoda melanoleuca | reverse complement strand
TATATCTATGAGGTCCAACTCGTCGAGAATGGCATTCAAAGCCTTTGATTCTTTGCTTAGTTTTTGCCAGGATGTTCTGTCTATTTCTGAATAGTAGTTCCCCTACTATTACTGTGTTTTTATCTATATGTCTCTTTATTTTGGTTAAGAGTTGGCTTGTGTATCTTGCTGCTCCCCTGTTGGGGGCATATATAT
>NW_023180564.1:0-190 GCF_002007445.2 Ailuropoda melanoleuca | reverse complement strand
ACACAGCAAATGGATGGGTCATGTCTTTTTATCCAATCTGAAACCCTGTGGCATTTTATGGGAGCATTCAAGCCATTCATGTTGAGACTGCATACTGAGCGATATGATTTTAATGATGCCATGTTGCTAGTAAAGTCTTTGTTTGTATCGGTTGTGACTTTCCGCTCTGTATCACTCTTGGGGCCTTTTT
>NW_023180563.1:0-604 GCF_002007445.2 Ailuropoda melanoleuca | reverse complement strand
GTTCCCTCCTTCATCCTTTCCTCCATCCTTCTCTCTTTTTCTCTTCTATCTTCCCTTCCTCCCTTCCTTTCGTCCTTTTATTTGTATTTATGCAGGAAAAACACTATAAAGGCATTTTTGAAAGAATTTTTTGGATTGCCNTTGGAAAGAATTTTTTGGATTGCTTTATTATGAATTGAGGTGATCTTATTGATGGAAAATGGGAAATTGGAGGCTAGCACATCTATGGCTCTGTTCAGACTCTTGAAAATACAGTGTAGCTAATGGATAAAGTGTTAACTTTTAAACTTGTATGTTCTTTAAATGAGGCTGATTGTGAGGTGTTTTGTTGAACCAAGGGGCTTATACCTACAGACTTTGTCAGGATAGTCTACATTCATAAACTTTGAAAATCTGGTCTTTAACTGGAAAAGAAGTAACTACATAAACTTCACATAGAGATTTAATTACATTATTGGTGTAGCTCTTAAAGTTTTTGTGACTAGTTGTTGTTTTTGGTGATCTTTGTTTTCTATAGGAAAAAATTACCTTTCTGACTTTAGAGTGGGGTTTTAAAAAATGTCTGTACTATTTTGAATGAAGAAATATGTTCGAATATATTTTT
>NW_023180562.1:7158-9466 GCF_002007445.2 Ailuropoda melanoleuca | reverse complement strand
ACAAGTCTATACGCTATGCTACGCCTCACTGCAAGAGTAGTTCCCATCTGGTTGAGAGTTATTTTTGTTTGTTTGTTTTGTTTTTTAAGAAATTAGGTTTATTGACTCTTGAGACCTGGAAAAAAGCCAACCTCATTTACCCATGGCCTTGTTTTGCTCTCACTGTCAGGTGATGGGATAGGATCAGGTCAGTTCACTTTATCGGGCTACCAGAATATATATCAGGAGCTGTGCTAGTGACGGGAACACAAAGAGGACCAACGCGGTACTGAGAGTCCACTGGGGGATTCAGATCTTGAAATAGTCAATTTCAATACGGATGTGCCAAGGTCTATGGGAGAGGCCCGCACGCCCTACTGTGGGAGCACGGAGGAGAAAAGGCCAAGCTAGCTTCCCTTCCTCAGACTTGGTGTTTGGGGAAGGCCTCTGCTTGTCCCTGGGATGCAACATAGAAAAATGGCAAGTTTCAATTTTTAAGGGTCATGAACATGGAGGCCTTTGGATCATGGGGGCCATGTCAAGATGACAGATTTGCAAGGTTGGCTCCATAAAAGCATGTGAGGCACACACACTACAGAGGGGACACCTTTCTTTCAGGGTCACCTCATAGGCTTAAGATGAGAACAAATCATCTTGACTCCACATGTCTCCAAGGCTAGGAATGTGCTTGAAACCCAGAAAGCAGGAGTCTGAGTTCCTCTACCCCTTGTAAAATGTGCTTTTGGGCTAGGCCTCTCTTAGGACTAAGCCCTATGATCTTCTTGACCAAGCTGGAGTTAAGCATCACATGAGAACTAACTCTCCATTTTTTATGTATTTTAGTGGTGTGGAGTTGTTTAAGCTCAAAGTGACCCTTCTTGAGCCTCAATGAACAGGAGGAACATCTAAAAATAAATTTCTGTCTCTTTAGTCTTGACCAATTTTTAGTTTCTCACTTCTCCTAGGGTCTTTTTAGAGCTTTTTGTCTTGCAATGAAGAGTTTCTGCATAACTCTTCAATTCGTTATTCAGAATCCTTTCAAAGGCCGGAATACCTTTCTCCTATATGTTCTCACTTACCCTCCCCAAAGGGAACACTCCCTTATCTATATTTCCACATTATATTGTACACATTTCTGTTATGAAATGGATCAAATGGGATATACTGTAGTATGGATCATGTTTGTATGATCGTATTATGATTATTTNACTCCCTTATCTATATTTCCACATTATATTGTACACATTTCTGTTATGAAATTGATCAAATGGGATATACTGTAGTATGGATCATGTTTGTATGATCGTATTATGATTATTTGTTTATACATCTGCATCTTTGTCCTCTTCTATATCCATAGTCAGTGACCTCTCTCTTGTTGTGTCTACAAAGTATCTGGTACATTATAGATGCTTAATAAACGTTAATCTCTAAGAAAGTTGGTCTCTTCCACATATATTTTTATATATCTTGGGATGCTTAATAAACGTTAATCTCTAAAAAAGTTAGTCCCTTCCACATATATTTTTATATATCTTGGGATGCTTTTGGTGCCTCTTAAAAAATTGTGAAGCAATTTTTTTTTACTATTTTTGACTATACTTTGTGTTCCCCCTCTCTTTATCTTTCTACCTGATTTATTACAATTCAACAGAGCCTCCTCTCCAGTCAATTGCCAGTGGGATTCCTATGCCTCATGGTCAGAATGCAATGGTTGTACCAAGACTCAGGTAGGACCATACAAAAACTTTGTGTTTATTGTTTATTTATTGTATATATTGTTTATATCAAAATAGCTGACATATGGAAAAATGACGTTAGCTTTTGACATGTTATTTTTTGCATTTTTAATATAATTAGTAATTTTAAAGGGAGTAAAGTATAGCTTTAATAATTAATAATGTAATAAAGCAATTTCTGCATTCTTATTTTTCTTGTAGGACTTTTCTAAATCTTACATTTGAGCCTAGAAATATACATAGGATAAAGCAATTCACTAACTCTATTAGAGAAATAGAAGAGCATGAAATGAAGTTAGTATGCAGTTCAAAATCTGTTTCATACTTACTGGACTCAACTTTTCTTCTTATTTAAAACAACCACTAACAAGTACAAAAAGGCTGCTTTGTTTTGCGTAAGGAGTGAATGACCACGAAGAGTGAAACATTTTGCACCTTTTTAAAAAAAAATTTTTACTTTTAGTATTGTCTACACCCAACGTAGGCCTCGAACCCACAACCCAGAGATGAAGAGTCACATGCTCCACTGACTGAGCCAGCCAGGAGCCCCTGCATTTTTAAATTTTTTAAAGTTTAATTTCTAAGTAATA
>NW_023180562.1:0-904 GCF_002007445.2 Ailuropoda melanoleuca | reverse complement strand
AAATAAAACTTCAGTGAACATTTTTGTACATAGAAATCTGTCCTCTGTTCTGATAATTTTCTTAGGATAAATTCCAAAAATATAATGCTTGTTTTGAAGGTTCTAAACATTTGAATGATTAAATATGTTTTTATTGAAATATAATTAACACATGACATTATATTAGTTCCAGGTATACAACATGATTCTATATTTGCAAAATATTTTAAAGGTGGTTCAGCTTGAATAAAAATGTGTATTTAAAAATCACTTTTTTAAAAGATTTTATTTATTTGACAGAGATAGAGACAGCCAGCGAGACAGGGAACACAAGCAGGGGGAGTGGGAGAGGAAGAAGCAGGCTCATAGCAGAAGAGCCTGATGTGGGGCTAGATCCCACAGTGCCGGGATCACGCCCTGAGCCGAAGGCAGACGCTCAACCGCTGTGCCACCCAGGCGCCCCTAAAAATCACTTTTTAATTATTAAAATAACAGAACCATATTACAGAAGATAATTTCTGTTTTGAAGCATCATCATAATCATCATTTTCATCAAGCGTTTAGTACCTACATGAGTGGTATTTACAAAACAAGTTACACAAATGCGGAATTTGGCTCTGGGCAAATAGATGCCTACTCTGATTACAGGCAAACGGGTACATGAATAACAAGGCAAACGTCAAACACCAACTACAGAAAATATTTTTCTAATTTAACAACAAGTCAAGAAAGAAAGCAAAAAGAAAGAGATGGAAGGTATTTTTCATATTAGTGATTTTTTCTTTGCATGAAGGTCATCGTGCAATGATTACATCCCTAGATTATAACAACAAAATTTTCATCCAGAAAGAGACAAGTGAAAATGAAAATAGGGTTATAAGATCAGAATTTGTCAGGTGAGAATGAGACGGCAGTGGGCAGCCAT
>NW_023180561.1:0-1772 GCF_002007445.2 Ailuropoda melanoleuca | reverse complement strand
TTTTCCCTGTTATATTTTTGTTTTCACAATAATAAATAGCAACACTATAAATATTCTTAATGAAATAGTTTTTTAATCTGTTTATTTTCTTAGAGAATGTTCCAAAAGTAGGATTATTGTGCCAAATCACATCCAATAGTTNGATTATTGTGCCAAATCACATCCAATAGTTTCATCGTTTATTTTTTCCAGAAAAATCTAAAGCAATTGAAAATGTGACCAGAAACATTTAAAATTTATGTCATTCTCAGATCCAACAGATCCAAAAATTGACATTTTATAATTTTTATTTATTTGGTAATATGTAAACAATGGTTTCTTAATGTTGCCAAAATTTATATTTATTAACAAATGATAGAGATATGGATTAATCAGTGTGATGATTTATTTGTAGTTCCCTACTATTGAATGTTCATTTCCTTTAACCAATTATCAAATGGAATTTGAGTGTTAGCTGTTATAAATTTGTCTCAATTACTTCTGTATCTCAGAAAGCAAGCTTTTTCCAAAAAAAGCATCACATGTATCAAGCACACAGAAATGCATAGAAAAATTATATAAAATATACCCTGAAAACACCACACAGGGAAAAAATGAAATGCAATTGACATAGCTAAAGCCTCCTGTGTAACCCTCCTCAACTCAGAACCCTTCCCACCCCTACTAGAACAAACCATCCCTCCAAAGGGGGTGTTTACTATAATCATGTGCCTTTTTATACTGTTCTTCCATACATATGTAGGCATAAAACATATAGGATATGTTTTGCATGTTTTAAAACTTTAAGTGGTATTTTCTGTGTAAAGTTTGTGTTCATACTTTAATTTTGCTTTTTTTAATGTTAAAAAGCTGTTTAAATTTCATTCACTTTGAAACGTATATATCTAGTGTATTTATTTTAGTGATTATGTATTATTCCAAATTATCTTTTTCTGATTGAAGATAATGTCAGTTTCTAATTTTTTGAGATTACAAGTTGGTTTATAACTCAATGAAAATTCTCTTGTATCTCTTTTTCTGCTCATTTAATATATATACATATATTTATACACAACCTAAGTATATACATAGAGGTGAAATACACACACACACACACACACACACACACACACACTCAGAAGCGACATGGTTGAATTCTTATTACCCAATTGTTCTGCAAAATAGTGATGGGTAGTAAGGAGGGCACATATTGCATGGTGCACTGGGTGTTATACATAACTAATGAATCATCAAACCTTGCATCAGAAACCAGGGATGTACTGTATGGTCACTAATATAATGTAATAAAAAAACATTAAAAAAATAGTTACATTTTTTCACCAATCTATAAATTTTACATTTTCTTGATTATAGGTGAAGTTGAACATCCTTCTGGTTTCTTCCTCTGTCATTTCCCTATTCACATACTTTGATCATTTTTCTGTTCAATTGTTTTGTCATTTCTCTTTATCTTTAAGATCTTTGTGTTTTGGATACAAATCCTTTGTGGTTTATGTGCGTTTCCCATATTTTACACTAATCTATGGCTTACATTTTCAGTGTATAGTGTTTTTGATGCATGAAAGTTTTTCTATTTAAAATAGTTACCTTTTTTCATCTTTTCTTAAGTATATTTTGTGTTTTTTGTATTCTCTAAGAAACTTGAGGTCATAAAGATATTGTCCCATGTTTCAATTTTCATACCCAGATGTTGAATCCACGTGAGGTTTGATATTTGTTCATGGTGTATATAGAAGAGAGCAATTTTTTTCTTCAGGAGTATCTAATCAGTT
>NW_023180560.1:0-5744 GCF_002007445.2 Ailuropoda melanoleuca | reverse complement strand
GGGTGTTTGTGTACCTCATGGCTCAAGCCCCTCAGCCTGACGGCCGGGGCTCTCTGATTAATCACAGAAGACCGAAAAGCTTGAAGAGATCTTTCCCGGAACCGGACTCCCATGGACAAAGCAAATCAAGACTGAGGAACGTTCTCCTAGGTTTGAGAAGTGAGCAGGACAGTTTGTTCAAAGGGTAAGTTCAAATAAGAAAGTGTCTGAAGTTCTGTTTCAAGGGCCAGTTTGATGAAGGGATTTATTGGGACCTCTTTTCTATAAACTTTCTCTTATAAATGTACAAGCAAGGCGACAAAGACAGATAGAAACAAGGAGTTGTACTAAAGCAGTTTGCACCAAGAAAAATACTTTTTTTTTTTTCAAATCTAAGCAGATAAGGAAATGAGTTTCTTTTCCCTGGAAGTTAAATCAGCACTTTGGAAGCTCACCACCAGAACTTTTGATTGAATAGGTTTGGGGGTGGGAGAGGGGTAAGGTTAAGACTTGGTATTTCTAACATGTTCTCCTAGGAGGAGGTCAAGGACACTCAGGGTAGTAATGTCCTAGTCAAGAGCCTTGGGCTGCGACAGAGAGGAAGTCTAAGTAGAATGTTCTAAGTAGAACTCCAACATTGTCAAATTCTGGCTCCCTAAAACGAACAAACAAATAAACCACTAAAATAACCTATCGATAATACAAAGCTGAGTTTATTTTTTTGAGAGCACTGCTTGACAAAGTCCTAGACAGTAATGTATGTGGAGTTCTGGAGTCTGCTTTATAGTGGATCTTTCCGAGCAGGTGTTTGATTAGGCCTGAGTAAATATCATGATATAATAGTTTCGGATTTGTGGACACAGCAAAGCAAAGATTTTAAGCCAAGGGCTTTAAAGAACTGTGAGGAGTCAACAGATGTCTGATGCTATCTAGTGAAGAGTTGAATGCTTTGATGTTCATTTAAATGGTGTGTTGGGAAGCTCCTGGAGTAAGCAAATGGGGTTATTTGCAACATTTATCTTCCTGGGCAAGAGATTCTTGGACTAGTACAACCATGTTGACAAAGAGCTGTAGTGGCGTGCTGAAGTTATGTTAGTGAGGACAGCCTAATAGCAAAGGTGCGTAAGCAGTAAGCTGTGCACGTGTAGGTCTTGGAGATAGAGTTTTACACTTCATTTCAGTTATACCCCAAATTCACAGCATATGCAATTGTCATATTATTGATAAAAATAGACCGCACGTAAACTTAGCAATAGTGATATTACAATCAACCAGTGAGCACGTAATTAATAGAGCTGAAATAACACATCTTCACTATACCTTCATTTTCTACATCATAAAAATATTTGTTCGAAGTTACATTGTGATTTTTATATTTTGAACTTGAGGAAGCCCCATGATAAGGGTCAAGAAACAGAACAGGGAATTTATTTTGTCAGGGGTGGGGCATGAGGTAAGGAGCAGAGGCGATTGTCTGATTTTACCAACTCCAACTAAAAACACAATGCATACATTTGCTTAACTTACTTTTGGATACATAGAATTTGGGTGAAGGGAGTGGGGAGAGTGGCTTAATATATTTGAGAGAAATCCCAGTAATCTTTAATCAAGTGAGAAAATGGTTGCCAAATTTTGAGGGAAAAAAGAGCGATTATTGATAAAGTGGAATATTAGATGATCCCTCTAAGCAATGTAGTCAGTGTATTTAGAGTTACTTTCTTTCAGATGGCGCGACTCCAAGGGTTGTCCCTGGACCATCAGCATCAGCATCACCAGGAAACTCGTTAGAAGTACAGGTGCTTGGGCCCCACCTCAGACCTGCTGACTCAGAACTCTGGGATTGGGTCCAGCAATCTTGCTGGTTCTGATTCAGGTTCAGGTTTGAGAGCCCCTCGTGTATAGGCAGAATCAAATTGCACTGAAACAGATGACCATGTTTCTTCCGGATGTTTTGGGCCCCAAAGATTACAGGCACTGAAGAAACCAATCAGAAAGTCAACCGAGGCTGGGAGAGTTTCTGTTATAGTAAAAAATTAGAGTTTANGCCCCTCGTGTATAGGCAGAATCAAATTGCACTGAAACAGATGACCATGTTTCTTCCGGATGTTTTGGGCCCTAAAGATTACAGGCACTGAAGAAACCAATCAGAAAGTCAACCGAGGCTGGGAGAGTTTCTGTTATAGTAACAAATTAGAGTTACTAATGTAACTAAATGTTTTTGGAGATCTCTGAGGTCCCATAGAATTAGAAAACAATTGTTATAATGTTTTTAAGAAGGTTAAATTATGACTCTCATAACATGAAAAATATAAAAGAAACACATTTCAAAATTTTTATATAATTCATTAAATTGGAAGAACTAGAAGTTGAACCCATGCAATGGAATATTTCAGACTGAAGCAAAAACAACAAGGTTAAGACTAGGGATTTGCAACTGAGAAATGTGTGAGTCCACAAACTTTTTGAAGGAGGCAGTGTAGGTAGGAAAGAGTAGATACCCGATGCACGTAAGGAACTTATAGATCAAGAAAGGCATGAAAATTGATGCAGAGATCATTAGAAACTTTAAGAGTACCTTTTAGTAGAGGGTATATGCAGATTACAGGGGACTCATTGAAGAAGGGGGTCATGGGAAATGATTTGTATTAACTCATTTTAAAAGTATAAATGTAAAAGGGAAGGAAAATGTAATACGACCCATGGAGTAGCAATGGAGACACAGGAAGTTCCTTTAAGATGGGGTGTCTGTTTTAGAGGGTTCTGGTCTGCAAGGGCAAAATGCGAAGATCAAAGAGAAGAAGCTAAATCCAGAGCAAGAGAGACTGCATCTGGAATCTTAATATTCGCTTTCAATCAAGCTTCATAATATCCATGAAGAGCCTGGAATTCAAGAAAGTTCTGTATCTGCTTACTTTGCAGTTAAAGAAGGGGGAAGCCTCTCTGAAACTTCACTTGGGGGACGCAGAGCTTTCTGATAGAGAGTTGACCCGTATTCATTCTATTAATAACTGTCTGGGGCGCCTGGGTGGCACAGCGGGGCGCCTGGGTGGCACAGCGGTTAGGCATCTGCCTTCTACTCAGGGCGTGATCCCGGCATTATGGGANCTCCCTCTGCTTGTGTTCCCTCTCTCACTGGCTGTCTCTATCTCTGTCGAATAAATAAATAAAATATTAAAAAAAAATAACTGTCTAACTCTGTCTCTCTGTCTCTCTCTCTCANTCTCCCACTCCCCCTGCTTGTGTTCCCTCTCCCACTGGCTGTCTCTATCTCTGTCGAATAAATAAATAAAATATTAAAATATTAAAAAAAATAACTGTCTAACTCTGTCTCTCTGTCTCTCTCTCTCACACACACACTACACACACATTCAAAGGCAAAGGAGAGTTTGATTTAATTCTTTCTCTGACACAGGAACTCCACATAGAATTTACAATGCTCATTTGTTGTAATCATCCCAAGATGACCCCCATTTACCATTAAATCTTATGGCAAATGGTAGAGAAAGATGATTTCTAATGCTGAGAAAGTAATTTTCTTTTAACTATAGGAGTTTTCCTGCTGCCAACAAAGAGGACTCTATGATCCTTTGAATGGGAGTCTTTCTTACTTAGCCACCTTTAAAAGTTAGTAAGTCCCTGAGCAGTACAGGACTTCCATATTTTACCATTTCTTGGTCCAAGGTCACCCTTTTCTCTGTGATTAACAAGAACTAGGTGTTTTCTTCAGGGAATCATGGGATAATTCCTTTGACAACACAATTTCTGAATAAGTTAAGAAAGAACATGTGCNTGTGATTAACAAGAACTAGGTGTTTTCTTCAGGGAATCATGGGATAATTCCTTTGACAACACAATTTCTGAAAAAGTTNGCGTTACGGGATCGAGCCCCACATCAGGCTCCTCCGCTGTGAGCCTGCTTCTTCCTCTCCCACTCTCCCTGCTTGTGTTCCCTCTCTCACTGGCTGTGTCTATCTCCGTCAAATAAATAAAAAATCTTTAAAAAAAAAANAAAAAGTTAAGAAAGAACATGTGCTGTTATTAGTGAATTCCGGCAAATACCTTTAATTATGGCAGCCATGTGATAAGCACAGAACGTCATGGCTTCACGCTTTCATACGTGACTTCCCCAAGGTAAAATGGGTCACTAAGTCTGGTCACTTTTTAATTGTCTGTGGGCCTTGGGAAGATACAGTCACCTCTAAGCATCTCAACCCATCCTTCCCTGACACATTACTCGAAATTAAAAGAGCAAACCCTGCCCTTCTTGTCTACATTGTCAGACACTCATGCTAGACTCCTGACACACACTAGTCTTGTCCTCATAAAACCCTGAAGTGGGGGTAATTTGGTCCCAGCTTACAGATGAGAGAACCTGTTCCTCATGGTGATGGGAAGGCCTGGGCCTTGAGCCTAGACATGCCTCGCTCCAAAGTTGTGTTCTTACTGCAGAAATCAGCCTCTCAAAAGAGCAAGTCTGCCACAGATAATTCAACATCAAATAGGCTAAAATTCCAAGGAGGCAAGGACACCATGATGTAAGGTTTGGGAATGACAACCACTTTTAGCAAAACTCCAAGTTTTTCTTCATGTTTATTACAAGACGATGGCTCAGATAAGGCAGGTTGGGTGTTTCAAGTGTTTTCCCCAACTCGCTCACATTGGAGACATTTTGGGCATGGGGCCCCTTCTTTCCTTTGTTTGATAGGTGTGGAAGGCTGAGTTAATCATAGCCTCTGGTTCATGTCACACTATTGCCCGGCTTGGGGCCAGATCCCTCTTCTGTTTCTATCTGTCTGATTTTTCTCTTTTATCACCTTTATTCACTCTCCCTCTCTTCCCCCTACCACCAAGGCAAACATTTTATTGTGTCTGATGCTATCTTCTTGTTTTCCATGTTCTTGAAAATACTTGTGGTTTCTGTGCAAGTGTGTGGATGTCGGGCCTCACTGTGAGGCATAAATCCTGCACTGGGAACATCATATAGCCACGAATGTGAACTCCATCCCACCTCTACCCCTCACCAGCCAAAGCCATTTCCAAGACTAGCTATCCTGTGCGAGCCTGTTCCTCCATTTCGAAGTAAGGATAAAGCTATCTGCCTTGCCTCTTTCTCATGGTTGTAAGAACCAAATGAGATAATAATTCTAAATACATTTTTAAGCTATAAAACATCTTAAAGCTATAAGCCATTTAAAGCTGTACAGCTCATATGTATGGTTTTATCTCAGAAATCATCTGTGCTATAAAAAGTGGTGGCTGTTTTGACAGGACCACTTTTTGGAGTAGTCCCATTTAGGAGAACTTTGATTCCAAGCTGTTAATGGGCTGAAATGTGTTACCCCAAAATACATTACGTTGAAGACCTAACTCGCAATGTGACTATATTTAGAGATGGGGCCTATAAGGAAGTACTGAAGGCTAAACCAGGTCATAAGGGTGAAGCCTTAATCTGATAGTACTGGTGCCTTTATAAGAGGAAGAGACACCAAAGATCTCTCTTTCTCTCCCCATGCATGCACAAAGAGGCCATCTGAAGACGGAGTGGATGGGCAGCCATCTACAAGCTAGGAAGAGAGGTCTTACCAGAAACCAACTCTGATAGCACTGTGATCTCAGACTTATCACCTCTAGAACTGCATGAAAAGTAATTTCTGTGGTTTAAGTCACCCTGTCTGGTATTTTGCCATGCCAATCTGAGCGGACTAATGCAGAGGCACTTCTCAGCCATGTACGGTTTGGATGCAAAGAGAGCACATGTGAAAGTA
>NW_023180559.1:1540-1779 GCF_002007445.2 Ailuropoda melanoleuca | reverse complement strand
ATGAGTGAAACCATATGATAATTGTCTTTATCTGCTTGACTTATTTTGCTTAGCATTATCTCCTCCACTCCCGTCCATGTTGCTGCAAATGTTAAGAAATCGTTCTTTTTGAGGGCTGAGTAATATTCCATTGTATATATAGACCACCTCTTCTTAATCCAGTCATCTGTTGAAGGGCATCTCGGCTCCTTCCACGATTTAGCTATTGTGGACAATGCTGCTATGAACATTGGGGTGCA
>NW_023180559.1:0-1296 GCF_002007445.2 Ailuropoda melanoleuca | reverse complement strand
CTCAGTATGGTTTTGATTTGAATTTCCCTGATGGCTAATGATTTTGAACATTTTTTCATGTGTCTGTTAGCCATTTGTATGTCTTCATTGGAAAAGTGTCTGTTCATATCTCCTGCCCATTTTATGATTTGTTTATTTGTTTCTTGTGTATTGAGTTTGAGAAGTTCTTTGTAGATCTTGGATACTAATCTTTTGTCTGTAATGTCAGTTGCAAATGACATTCCATGGGGTGCCTCTTATTTTTTTTTTGACGTTTCCTTGGCTGTGCAGAAGCTTTTTATCTTGAAAAAAATATTATTAAGAAAAAAAGAAAAAAAGTAAAGATGAAGAACACAGGTTCTAAGGAGAGCAGTATGTAATCTGGACAGAGCTGTTGTGGCCAAAAGTGATTCAGAAGAACCTTTAATTTAGATGTGAAGGTTTATATTTAAATGTTGCTTGTGATTCTGAAAACAGAATATGGTATGGAAAAGTATGGATTAACATATGATTTTGTTGTTTACTGAAAATGAAAACTTTCTGCTGAGAAGTTATTTAATAAATATTTAATCTGTGTTTTATCTTACAAAAAAAAGAATTCTTTTCTACTTCTATATGTGCATTTGGAAGTGGAATCATGTCCTTTCACAGGAGACCTAGGTTTTAAAACACAAAAGATGTTATGTCTTTATGGGATTGGAAACAGGTAAGTCTTCCTACGGTGAGGGGCTGAGTCAGTGGCAGATATGAGATGTCCTGTGGGTTGATTTATTTTTGGCTAACCTCTAAACAGCCAACATGGAGATGCCTTTTTTCACATAGCTCAGTCCCCGAAAGTCCTCAAGAGTGTTTTGTGACCTGAAAACTGGCCATTTCTAACTATTCCTTGCAATAGTGCCAGTCTTTGAATTTCAGTGTTGATGACTATGAACTACATCATACCACTTACGTGTCCCTTTTTGAAAGAAAATTATTGTAGTTCAAACATAAACCTTACAATATCAAATATCCACAGAGCAGATAGCCAAGGCAGGAAACTGTGCCAACTTCAAATACTCCATCCCTTCATCTCCATAAATCACTGAAACATCTCAGAAATCCCAATATTCCAAATCCAGATAGTAAACCTTAAAATAAGTCTGTAAACATTAGAATAACTGTATTCAAATGTCACATCAGATCAACAATGAATTCTATGATTTATTGTAAATCATGTGTGCATTAGCCCATCCTCTTTATTTATTACTGCTGTGTTTACTTCATGTATTTGGGCTTTGTTTTTTGAGTCATAAAGCTCATAAACATCTCACTGATCTA
>NW_023180558.1:337-948 GCF_002007445.2 Ailuropoda melanoleuca | reverse complement strand
TCCAGCTCAACTCAGGGGACCGGCTGAAAAAGGTGTCCCCTACTCCTCCGCCATCTTAACCTCCCCCCCGCTTTTGTCTTTTTAGTTTACTGCTGCATTCCTTCAGTCTAGAACAATACCTGGCATAGTTGATCAATAAGATTTGTAAATGACTGAGATTTTCAATAGATAAATAGTATAAAGCAAAAATATTATAATATGATCTGCTAGGGATGCCTGGGTACCTCAGTTGGTTAAGCTTCTGAATCTTGGATTCAGCTCAAGTCACGATCTCATGGGTCATAAGATCAAGCCCTGCATCGGCTCCATGCTCAGCAGGGAGTCTGCTTAAAGATTCTCTCCTGCTGCTTCCCACCCCCACTCATGCATGTTTGCTCTCTCTCTCTCTAAAATAAATACATCTTAAAAAAAAAAAAGATCTGCTATTCAGCTTTTGGATCAAACACAATATATTTTTTTTAATTTCAATTCTGTCATTTCAACAACCCCATAGCATCTTTTCACAACTAACTTCATAGGCAACTGCCAAATCCTCAGTATTTTCAGTTGAATCACATACAGCTTAGACTTCAAATAAAGTTTTTTCTTACCTGGACATCCTGGGTTAGTAC
>NW_023180558.1:0-189 GCF_002007445.2 Ailuropoda melanoleuca | reverse complement strand
ATAAACTCACCTAAATCCATACATCTCTGAATAATACTTGAAAATGGTGAAAATGATTTCATATTTAAACTTGTTTTCCGTAAGGATATATTAATTTATGCCTATAAATAAAAGAACGCTGTTAAATGGTATAAAACAATTAAAATAGCTTATAGTTGTCCAAATAGACATTGCTTGTTGACTCTTTAG
>NW_023180557.1:311-522 GCF_002007445.2 Ailuropoda melanoleuca | reverse complement strand
AAGTGAAATAAGTCAAGCAGAGAAAGACAATTATCATACGGTTTCACTCATTTATGGAACATAAGAAGTAGAAAGATCGGTAGAAGAAGAAAGGGAAGAAGAAAGGCGGTAAACAGAAGGGGGAATGAACCATGAGAGACTATGGCCTCTGGG
The DNA here is from genome assembly GCF_002007445.2 of Ailuropoda melanoleuca. NCBI lineage: Eukaryota > Metazoa > Chordata > Mammalia > Carnivora > Ursidae > Ailuropoda > Ailuropoda melanoleuca. The sequence goes on along the minus strand of NW_023180557.1, from coordinate 369 downwards.
AAACAAACTGAGGGTTTCAGAGGGGAGAGGGGTGGGGGAATGGGATAGGCTGGTGATG
>NW_023180557.1:0-273 GCF_002007445.2 Ailuropoda melanoleuca | reverse complement strand
TGCACTGGGTATGATACGCAAGTAATGAATCATGGAACTTTACATCAAAAACTAGGGATGTACTGTATGGTGACTAACAAAATATAATAAAAAATATTATTTAAAAATGGATGGCACTGGAGGGGATAATGCTAAGTGAAATAAGTCAAGCAGAGAAAGACAATTATCATATGGTTTCTCTCACTATGGAACATAAGAAGTGGGAAGATTGGTAGGGGAAGAAAGGGATAAAGAAAGGGGGGTAATCAGAAGGGGGAATGAAGCATGAGAGAC
>NW_023180556.1:0-1046 GCF_002007445.2 Ailuropoda melanoleuca | reverse complement strand
TCATATCCACTTGTTGAATACTTCCTTTAAGAATAATATAGTGCCCTTCTGCATCTCTAACTATAGTCCTTTGTTTAAAATCCAATCTGATGTGAGAATTGCTACCCCAGCTTTCTTTTGAGGTCCATTAGTGTGAAAGATGGTACTCCATCCCTTTACTATCAGTCTGAAAGCATCTTTGGGTTCAAAATGAGTGNTGTGAGAATTGCTACCCCAGCTTTCTTTTGAGGTCCATTAGTGTGAAAGATGGTACTCCATCCCTTTACTATCAGTCTGAAAGCATCTTTGGGTTCAAAATGAGTGTCTTGTAGACAGCAAATGGATGGGTCATTTCTTTTTATCCAGTCTGCAACCCTGTGGCATTTTATGGGAGCGTTTAAACCCTTCACATTTACACTGAGAACTGAGAGATAGAATTTTAATGGTGCCATGTTGCGAGTAAAGTCTTTGTTTGTATCGGTTGTGACTCTGTTCTGTATCACTCATGGGGCTTTTTTACCTTTATAGAACCCCCCTTAATATCTCCTGTAGGGCTGGTTTCGTGGTTACGAAATTGGTCAGTGACTTGCGATTCTGGAACGTCTTCATTTCTCCATCAATTCTGAATGACAGCCTTGCTGGATAAAGGATCCTTGGCTGCATGTTTTTCTCTGAAAGAGCTTTAAAGATGCCCCCCCAAGCCTTTCTCTCATTCCAGGTCTCTGTAGACAGGTCTGATGTAATTCTGATAGCTTTGCCTTCGTATGTGAGAAATTTCTTTGCCCTGGCCGCTTTCAGTACTGTATCCTTGGATCTAATATTTGCGAATTGCACTATGACGTGACGTGGCATAGCTTTGTTGTGGTTGAGCTTGGGAGGGGTCCTCTCTGCCTCTTGGACGNTTGCTAGATTAGGGAAGTTTTCAGGTACAATTTGTTCAAATATCTCTTCTAGACCTCTGTTTTTCTCCACCACCTTGGGGATGCCGATGATTCTGACATTGGATCGTTTCATTGAGTCAGTAATCTCCCGTAACAACATTCGTGGGCATGGTTTTTTTTTTTTTT
>NW_023180555.1:0-2143 GCF_002007445.2 Ailuropoda melanoleuca | reverse complement strand
CGGAGTGTGCATTTCCTTGGCAATCTGTACTGAGCGCTTGTTGGGTGCTTGGGAAGGTGCGGGGACCTCAGGGGCAGATGAAGAAGTGAATTAGAAGGAGGACCCGTGGCCTGATAAGAGGGTTGTGAGCGGTATTTGGACAAGTACACCGATTAATATGTTGGACGGTTTTCTTTTCAGCCCAGATCTGGTGGTTTTGAAGAGCAGCCCCAGCAGCCCGGGTGAAAAGCCCTGCTTCCTATACCTGCGATGTGACCCTAACGGAGGCGAAGAAATCGTTTCTGTGGGCATTTTAAGTTCAGCAAGAAATATGGAAGTGTACTTAGGAGAGGAGTACTGTGGAACCAGCAGGGGCAAGAACGTGTGTAGTGACCCGGAGAACAGGTTTGTAACTTGTGAACGCGGAGATGTTCTTGCCAAGCCCTGTGACTTTGCTCAGCATTTGTGGTATTTGTTGACTGCCTGACATTGATGCCGGGCACTCGGGGAGAGAAGATAAAAACCTACCAGCAGGAGTAGAAGTTTCTCCCTTTAAGGATTCTTTGAGAGAGTCTGAGCTTTCTCGTTGTTAATGTGGAAATTTCGAGCTAATTGAGGGAGGTGACTGGGTAGAGGGTCATACTAGTTAGTGGAGGACTTTGATTAGAGTTGAAGTTCTGATAAATGTTTCTTACCTGTCTTAACTCAGAGGGGTCTGTTTTCCAAAAATTAATTAGGCAATCAGTTGGAACTTTGAACACACTTTCTTGTAGGAAGCCCGTTAGCAATAATGCAGAAGTCCCAGACTGTCGTACCACCATATTTAATCTGGTATTACATTTAAAAAAAATTTTTTTTTTGAATTCTTTTTCTTAGGGGGGACGGGGTGTGGCAGAGGGAGAGAGAATCTCAAGCATGCTCCACACCCAGTGTGGAGCCCAGGCGACTGGATCTCGCCACCCTGAGATCATGACTGGAGCAGAAATCAGGCGGCCAACACTTAACGGACTGAGCCACCCAGGAATCCTGAATTTTTTTTTTTTTCTGAATTCTTAATCTTTCTTTAACAGAACTCAAAAATATGAACTTTTATATTCCATGTATGTTGAAAATAATGGGTATGTTTGTTGAGCTTTAAAATATGCTCTGTGGGGGTGCCTGGGTGGCATAGTCTGTTGACTGGACAGCTCTCGGTTTTGGCTCAGGTCATGATTTCAGGGTGGGGAGATCCAGCCCCTCATCAGGCTCTGCACTCAGCCTGGAGCCTGCTTAAGAGTCTCTCTGCTTTTCCCTCTGCCCACCCCCCCCCACCGCAGGTGTGTTCATTTCTTTGTCTCTCTCTCTCTCTCAGATAAATAAATCTTAAAATATGCTGTGTGCTATATGATTATACGTTTGTTATCAAATTTAACTATCTTATATAGGTAGTAAGTGACAGATGTAGTCTTTTTACCCAGTGCAATTCAGTTTGAAGCCACAGTTCTTTATGCCTCCCCAGGAAAACTGAATGACAGGATTTACATGTTGTCCTGGAAAACTTCATTTTTAAATGTAACTATTAAAAGTGATAATATATGAAAATTTTAAGAAATTCTTCTTCATTTTCAGTGAAAATGAAAAGATTATTTTGTACAAAAAATACCTAAAATTGGAGCCCTCCACACATGCTTGTAAAATAAAGGTAAGTAATCACTAAATTATAACTAATTTGAAAACTACGGTTGTTTTTGTACTATATAAACTTATCTTCTGATGGTTGTAATGCGACACGTCCCACATGGTCCCTGCTTTTAGCTGAGAAATACTTAGTAAACATGTAAGAAGAAATTCTTCTCTAAAAAATTATCAACATTCTCCTTTTAAAATTTGAACATTTATTAGCTGTAGCAATGCCATGATGTATACTGTTGTTCTTACAGTAGTATTGTACTTTTTAAGCCTTGGAAAACTGAGTTTAAAACCTTTTTATTTTTATGTAAAACTTAGGTGAAAACCACAAGCAGTTTTTGTCCAAAAATACACACAAAGAACACAGAAGTTTCGAGCAAAGACACCACATAGTTAAAGGACTTGGGACTGGTGTCTTCAACATGAAAACTATTGTTAAATATTAATTAATTAATTGTTAATATTAAAGTGAACTTTAATGGTGTCATCAGAATCT
>NW_023180554.1:226-1181 GCF_002007445.2 Ailuropoda melanoleuca | reverse complement strand
ACTTTCACATTTCATTGGTAAAAGCAGGTCAAACAGAAGCAGGAAATATAACTCCCCTATAGAAATAGACCTAGGAAAGAGGGGCCTCTAATATTAGGACAGTAATAAAATCTATGATGTAGGTCTTTNAAATCTATGATGTAGGTCTTAAAATTTCTATCTCCCCACCCTTACCAACCAGCCCTTACCCCTACTGTTTATTATAGAGAAGTACAGACATTTTTTTAGCTTTTATGTGACTCTTGACTTTTTTCTTAATTACTATTTACATATTATTAAACAGGAATTAGGAAGTAACAGTAAAATCATTGACACTGGTGAGTATAGAGAGATTAGTTTACAGAGCATGTGGCGTCATTTATATCCATACTTGTGACCTCCTCTGAGTTATTATTAAGAAAGAGTTGACAGTAATGTAGAAAAAAAAAGATCTTTTCCTCTTCTTATATATATATTTTTTTTAAAGATTTTATTTATTTATTTGACAGAGACAGAGAAAGCCAGTGAGAGAGGGAATACAAGCAGGGGGAGTGGGAGAGGAAGAAGCAGGCTCATAGCGGAGGAGCCNCGGAGGAGCCTGATGTGGGGCTCGATCCCATAACGCCGGGATCACGCCCTGAGCCGAAGGCAGACGCTTAACCGCTGTGCCACCCAGGCGCCCCCCTCCTCTTATATTTTTGATAGTGTACCTTTTAGGGAATTAAGGAACCGTTAGAGAAATTTAGAATAACAAATTACTTTGTATTATACATTATTATATCTCATATTAGTAATTTTCATAAGTAGACCAAAGTAGATGTTCTGCTCTTGTATTCATATGGATATAAATTAGAAATATTTTAAAGAACCAAAGCTTTTAAAGTAAGGTTTCTTTTTTTTTTTTTTTTAAGATTTTATTTATTTATTTGACAGAGATAGAGACAGCCAGCGAGAGAGGGAACACAAGCAGGGGGAG
>NW_023180554.1:0-178 GCF_002007445.2 Ailuropoda melanoleuca | reverse complement strand
AGAGGAGCCTGATGTGGGGCTCGATCCCATAACGCCGGGATCACACCCTGAGCTGAAGGCAGACGCTTAACTGCTGTGCCACCCAGGCACCCCTTAAAGTAAGGTTTTTATTATTTAAAATTCAATAAAAGCACATAAAAATCAAAATATACTTCTTTGCTTTCACTTTGATAAAAGC
>NW_023180553.1:427-625 GCF_002007445.2 Ailuropoda melanoleuca | reverse complement strand
GGAAGCGGGTTTTGGCCGAATTGTCTTTCTCAGTGCTGTGTTCGTCGTGATTCACTCACGGTACCAAACCCATTGATTCATGTTCCACCTTCCATAAGGCCGCCGTGAATTCAAGGTCTTTCCCCTCACACTTTGTTTCTTGGCTCTAAGTGCTGGATCCTCCCCAGGCCCCTACACCCAATTTGGAATCGGGGTCCC
>NW_023180553.1:0-318 GCF_002007445.2 Ailuropoda melanoleuca | reverse complement strand
CCTTTTCATTCATGCTCCCTTACTCACGAGAGATGATGATCGTTGATATTTCCCTGGACTGTGTGGTGTCTCAGAGACCACTGTGGGGCACTCTCGTCAGGCTTCCGCGACCACTTTCCCTCATGTTTCCCTATTCACGAAGGGTGATGATAGTGCTAAGACGGTCCCTGTACGGTGTTGTTTCTGACGGACGTGTTTTGGGCCTTTTCGTTCCATTGCCCCCAGCAGATTTGACAGGATTTCCCCCGGGAGCAAGCATTTCGTTGGAAGCGGGTTTTAGCCGAATTGTCTTTCTCAGTGCTGTGTTCGTCGTGCTTC
>NW_023180552.1:0-1045 GCF_002007445.2 Ailuropoda melanoleuca | reverse complement strand
ACAGAATCCTCAAGCAGACTCTGCCCTAAGGACGGAGCCCTATGAGGAGCTCGATCTCAGGACACTGAGATTATGACCTGAGCTGAAACCAGGAGTCTTACGATCAACCCAACTAACAACCTCGGCACCTTATTCTTTTCTCTACTGTAGGCCCTGTTGTTCCCCCTCTTGCCATAAGTCACCGAGATCTTGGGGGTTTGGTCTGCGCTCCAACTCCCAGCCCTCCTGGTGGCTACAGTGCTGACTGCATGTCTGCTCTGTTTCACTTCAGGGTAAAAACGGCTCGACCATGAAGACGCATGAGACCTGCGCGCTCAGGACCAACCGGGCTGACCTGCTGAAGAAGCGAGTAGAACGCCTGGTGCCCGCCTTCCTAGACGGACACCTCAGCTACATCTCCACGTTCCTGGGCACATACAGGGCATTTGCCACCACCCAAGAGGTGCTGGACCTCCTGCTTACAAGGTGAACACCCTGCCCCTAGCAGCTTGGTGGGGTTTGGCCACCTAGTGGTTGTGAGCCTTGGGAATGTCACCAAAGTTGCCCGAGCCTCAGTTGGCTCCTCTGACTGGGGCAGAGTTATTATAGGGCCTCAGTGGGGTCNCTCAGTGGGGTCCTTTAGGGAAAGCACACCTGGGTGCCTGGGCCTGCGGAAGGTCTGCTAGAGGGGCTGTGCTTGTGCTCATTTATCATTGTCCTGCTCCTCGTGATGAAGCCTCTGCCTCATCCCTCACTATCACTGTGGTCTTGAGCTGAGCTGCTTTGCCGTTTGAAAGGGAGATTTGAGACTCTACCTGGGGTCTGTGTCCTGGGTGAAACCAGAGCAGGGATCCCCAGGGGTGAGCAGGGGGCCCAGACCCACTCAGATATTTGTGGTGGGGCTGGTTGGGGCGCTTTCATTCATCAAGCATTCAGGAAGCCCCACTCAGTGCAGGCGCTTCTCTAGGAGCTGACTCTGATCCCTGCACAGAGCGGACAGCACCCCAGGGCTCCAGACTAGTTGGGGGTCAGACAGTGACACTAGACATGATTAGAGGTAGCAGCC
>NW_023180551.1:0-2230 GCF_002007445.2 Ailuropoda melanoleuca | reverse complement strand
TCCAAAGTTTTCAGAGAACAGTGGACTAGGGCATTTTTCCAAGACAGGAGATCCAAGGTCTAATTAAAGAACTTTCTCCACTGCCAGGGCTGGGGGTCTTCACAGATACCCATGTACCAGGCCTCCACCATCTTTCTGGACCAGGGACTTGCCTGTGCTCCGTTCTTCCCACTGCCCAAGGGGATTTTTGTTAAACAGGGGCCCAAAGTGGATTGGACAGTGTTTCCCAAAATTTTCATCCACGCTGACCTCAGAACATGACCTTACTTGGAAATGACATCTTTGTAGATGTGATGAAGGTGAGGATTGAGGTGAGAGCATGCTGGATAAGGGTGGGCCCTAAAGCCACTGATCATGTCCTTAAAAGAGACAGTCAACACACAGAGCCCCACGGGAAAGAAGGCCATGTGAAGACAGAGGCAGACGGGCCACCACAAGCCAGGGGACACAGGAGCCACCCAGAGCTGGAAGAGACAAGAAAAAATTCTCCCCTATAGTCTCCAGAGAGAATGAGGCCCTCCCAACACCTTGGTTTTGGGTTTCTGGCTTCCCCAACTGCGAGAGGATAAATTTCTGTTGGTTTAAGCCACCAAGTTGTGATTTCTCATGACAACCTTGGGAATCTAACATGGGGTGTCCTGCCCCTAAAAGCCGCCATCCAACAGTGGTGCAAACGACTCCTGTTCACAGTGACTGGTGGGCCTCAGTCACCCGGCCACACGGAACTGCAAGGAAAACAGGGTCTTCATGTATGTGGAGGAGAGAAAACTGCTGAGCGCAAAAAGTGGCTCCCGACACGCTCCGACATGTCATGGGATGGACGACCGGCATCGCTTTGGGCCGTAAACCTACCCAGGTAGCCTGCTTGCAGTTCACAGAGCTGCCGGCGGGGAGGGCCCACCACCTGGAGACCCCGAAGGTCAAACAGATGCAAATGACAGCGGGCAGTTTATGGTCATTCCTCTTGGGGGGTGGGCATGCTCCCTGGGCGGGGGGAAGAGTCTACACAGATATTTGGTGACTAGAAGGGCAGACTGCGGCAGAGTGCTAGCCTTTCACCAAAAATCAATCTCTCTGTCCGCTGAGCAGAGCCGGACTGCGTCTGCCGTCTCCCTTGCGGTTGGACGGGACCGTGTGACAGAGGACAGTCCGGGGCTGAGAGCCGGAGAGATACAGACACGTAGATGTTTCTGGGCCAAGGCCTTTCAAAAGCAGGCCAGCCGCCTTTGAACTCTCTCTCTGCTCCTTCTGGGTAGATGAAGAAAGTGACAGGGCCTCCCGGAGAGGCAGCGGGAAACTCAGGACTGGCGATGAAAACAGGGGAGTCGTTGCACACCCTAAAAGCTGCGGAAGTAGACAGACAGGTAAGAGGCTCGGGGAAGCCTTCAGAGACGGCCGATAGAACACCCAGAGCTCCAGCAGAGGAGGAAGGAGCGAGCCAAGGAGACGGACGAGCAGCAGCCGGCGGGGTAGGGGAGAACCCGGGAGAGTGTTTCCAAAAGGGGCCAGGGTCTAGAAGGCTACTGAGACAGCAAGTAGGAAGAAGAAAGCCCAGGAGCCATTGCACTTCGGAAGACGGGGTCACGGATGAGCTTGACAACAGAATTTCAACGGAGTAATCCAGATAAAACTCAGATCAAAAACTGTCAGCAAAACGAAGAAGAGAGTGTCTATACACAGCTCTCTCTGGACTTTTGCTGTTTGAAGGAGGTGGGTTCAGATGGCAACGTAAGGGGACAGTGGAATCAGGGAAAAGCTGGTTAAACTGGGAGATGTGTGTAAGCTGACGGGAATGATCTGGTTGAGAGGGAGAAATGGTTGCAGCAGAGAGAAGGGGAAAGAAGGAGCAGAGCTTGGAAGGACAGAGAGGAGAACACCCAGAGCCCAAGAGGAGGAGCTGACCTTTGATAGGAGGACTCACCATGCAGTCCCTTCGGGTCTGTCTTTGTGGGGCTTCTGGGGTGGGGGGAGTGGCGGGATTAAAGATGGGCCCTGTCTCCTGAAGGCAAGCAGGCCAAGAGCTGGGCAAATGCTACGTTGCTCTTGGTGCTTATTTTCTTTTGTTGTCCTTGAGACTTCAGAGAAATCTAATTTAAATATTCCAGCCTGATCTCAGCTGTGCTGTGGGGAATTAAGGGAAAGGTCAAGTACAGCTGCTTGGATAGGGTGTTAAGAAGGAATGCTAATTGGGGGCGCCTGGGTGGCACAGAGGTTCAGGCCGTGATCCCCC
>NW_023180550.1:1091-1284 GCF_002007445.2 Ailuropoda melanoleuca | reverse complement strand
AAGCATTTGACAAAATACAGCATCCTTTCCTGATTAAAACCCTTCAGAGCGTAGGAATAGAGGGTACATTCTCAATCTCATAAAAGCCATCTATCAAAAGCCTACTGCAAATATTATTCTCAATGGGGAAAAGCTGGAAGCCTTTCCCTTAAGATCAGGAACACGACAAGGATGCCCACTCTCGCCACTATTA
>NW_023180550.1:559-856 GCF_002007445.2 Ailuropoda melanoleuca | reverse complement strand
TACACGAATAACAAGACTGAAGAAAGAGAAATTAGGGAATCCATCCCATTTACAATAGCACCAAAAACCATACGTTACCCTGGAATTAACTTAACCAGAAACGTAAAGGACCTGTATTCTAGAAACTATAAATCACTCTTGAAAGACATTAAGGAAGACATTAAAAGATGGAAAAATATTCCATGCTCATGGATTGGAAGAATTAACATAGTTAAAATGTCCATGCTACCCAGAGCAATCTACACTTTCAATGCTATCCTGATCAAAATACTGAGGACATTTTTCAAAGAACTGGAA
>NW_023180550.1:0-189 GCF_002007445.2 Ailuropoda melanoleuca | reverse complement strand
AAACTCCAAATGGATGAAAGACCTCGATGTGAGACAGGAATCCATCAAAATTCTAGAGGAGAACATAGGCAGCAACCTCTACGACATCGACCAAAGCAAACTTTTTCACGACACATCCCCAAAGGCAAGAGAAACAAAAGATAAAATGAAAATATGGGACTTCATCAGGATAAAAAGCTTCTGCACAGC
>NW_023180549.1:0-765 GCF_002007445.2 Ailuropoda melanoleuca | reverse complement strand
ACGAGAGATGATGATCGTTGATATTTCCCTGGACTGTGTGGGGTCTCAGAGACCACTATGGGGGCACTCTCATCAGGCTTCCGAGACCACTTTCCCTCATGTTTTCCTATTCACGAAGGGTGATGATAGTGCTAAGACGGTCCCTGTACGGTGTTGTTTCTGACGGACGTGTTTTGGGCCTTTTCGTTCCATTGCCGCCAGCAGTTTTGACAGGATTTCCCCAGGGAGCAAGCATTTCGTTGGAAGCGGGTTTTGGCCGAATTGTCTTTCTCAGTGCTGTGTTCGTCGTGTTTCACTCACGGTACCAAAGCACCTTGATTCCTGTTCCACCTTCCATAAGGCCGTCGTGACTTCAAGGGCTTTCCCCTCACACTTTGTCTCTTGGTTCTAAGGGCTGGATCCTCCCCAGGCCCCTACACCCAATGTGCAATCGGGGTCCCCAGGGAAAGGCTGCTGTTCGACTGGAGGTGTTTCCCTGGACGCTCTGCTTTANCTGAGTCCTCGAAAATCCTGAACCTTTTCATTCATCCTCCCTTACTCACGAGAGATGATGATCGTTGATATTTCCATGGACTGTGTGGCGTCTCAGAGACCACTGTGGGGCACTCTCGTCAGGCTTCCGCGACCAATTTTCCTCATGTTTCCCTATTCACGAAGGGTGATGATAGTGCTAAGACGCTCCCTGAACGGTGTAGTCTCTGACGGACGTGTTTTGGGCCTTTTCGTTCCATTGCCGCCAGCAGTTTTCACAGGATTTCCCCAGGG
>NW_023180548.1:0-559 GCF_002007445.2 Ailuropoda melanoleuca | reverse complement strand
TGGGGCTGCCGTGGAACAAGTCCCTGACGCCAACAGCGGCAAGCGCCCTGAGCATTTCACGGGGACCCGGACGACACACGGGAGGAAGAAGCCTGTGGCCCTGGGCCTGGGTCCCTGCCCCACTGGTGGCCATGCCTCAGACTCCGCCCCCGNCCCCCAATTCACACACTGGACATGCTGAGGTCGGGGAGCAGCCACCTGGCTGCCCACACCGAGGACTCGCCTTCTGGCCGAGAAGGCGAAGGGACCTGGTGCTTGCTCGGAGGGGAGTCTCGCTGCCCAGGACACTGTGCTCACCCACCACACCCCCCGTTCCTCCCAAAGGGCTCATCTCTGCCACGCCCACGTGCCAACTGCCACGCCAGCTGCCTCAGCCCAGCGCCCTGGCCCAGGGATGGGCGCAGCCGGGCTGCGGGTGCAGAGACGCTCAGCCAGTGCCCTGCCCCAGAGGGACGCGGGGACGCGGTCCACCCACTGCTCAGAGCCCAGCTGCATCGTGGTGCGCTCTGCAAACAGCAACAGTTGTTTCAGAAAGTCCGTCCGAGCCAGGCCACCAAAC
>NW_023180547.1:324-1411 GCF_002007445.2 Ailuropoda melanoleuca | reverse complement strand
GACGAACACAGCACTGAGAAAGACAATTCGGCCAAAACCCGCTTCCAACGAAATGTTTGCTCCATGGGGAACTCCTGTCAAAACTGCTGGCGGCAATGGAACGAAAAGGCCCAAACACGTCCTTCAGGAACTACACCGTACAGGGACCGTCTTAGCACTATCATCACCCTTCGTGAATAGGGAAACATGAGGGAAAGTTGACGGGGAAGCCTGACGAGAGTGCCCCAGAGTGGTCTCTGAGACACCACACAATCCAGGGAAATATCAACGATCATCATATCTCGTGAGTAAGGGAACATGAATGAAAAGGTTCAGGATTTTCGAGGACCCAGCGCCCTTCTCATTGGTAATAAAGCAGAGCGTCCAGGAAAACACCTCCAGCGAACAGCAGCTTTTTCACTGGGGACACCCGATTCCACATTGGTTGTAGGGGCCTGGGGAGGATCCAGCCCTTAGAACCTAGAAACAAAGTGTGAGGGGAAAGCCCTTGAAGTCACGACGGCCTTATGGAAGGTGGAACAGGAATCAAGGTGCTTTGGTACCGTGAGTGAAACACGACGAACACAGCACTGAGAAAGACAATTCGGCCAAAACCCGCTTCCAACGAAATGTTTGCTCCCTGGGGAAATCCTGTCAAAACTGCTGGCGGCAATGGAACGAAAAGGCCCAAAACATGTCCGTCAGAAACAACACCGTACAGGGACCGTCTTAGCACTATCATCACCCTTCGTGAATAGGGAAACATGAGGGAAAGTGGTCGCGGAAGCCTGACGAGAGTGCCCCACAGTGGTCTCTGAGACACCACACAGTCCAGGGAAATATCAACGATCATCATCTCTCGTGAGTAAGGGAGCATGAATGAAAAGGTTCAGGATTTTCGAGGACTCAGCACCCTTCTCATTGGTAATCAAGCAGAGCGTCCAGGAAAACACCTCCAGCAAACAGCAGCCTTTTCACTGGGGACCCCAATTCCACATTGGTTGTAGGGGTCTGGGGAGGATCCAGCCCTTAGAACCAGGATACAAAGTGTGAGGGGAAAGCCCTTGAAGTCACGACGGCCTTATGGAAGGTGGAACAGGAATCAAGG
>NW_023180547.1:0-171 GCF_002007445.2 Ailuropoda melanoleuca | reverse complement strand
AATGGAACGAAAAGGCCCAAAACACGTCCGTCAGAAACAAGACCGTACAGGGACCGTCTTAGCACTATCATCACCCTTCGTGAATAGGGAAACATGAGCAAAAGTGGTCGCGGAAGCCTGACCAGAGTGCCACAGAGTGGTCTCTGAGACTCCACACAGTCCAGGGAAATA
>NW_023180546.1:0-564 GCF_002007445.2 Ailuropoda melanoleuca | reverse complement strand
TGGGGCTGCCGTGGAACAAGTCCCTGACGCCAACAGCGGCAAGCGCCCTGAGCATTTCACGGGGACCCGGATGACACACGGGAGGAAGAAGCCTGTGGCCCTGGGCCTAGGTCCCTGCCCCACTGGTGGCCATGCCTCAGACTCCGCCCCCANCTCCGCCCCCAATTCACACACTGGACATGCTGAGGTCGGGGAGCAGCCACCTGGCTGCCCACACCGAGGACTCGCCTTCTGGCCGAGAAGGCGAAGGGACCTGGTGCTTGCTCGGAGGGGAGTCTCGCTGCCCAGGACACTGTGCTCACCCACCACACCCCCCGTTCCTCCCAAAGGGCTCATCTCTGCCACGCCCACGTGCCAACTGCCACGCCAGCTGCCTCAGCCCAGCGCCCTGGCCCAGGGATGGGCGCAGCCGGGCTGCGGGTGCAGAGACGCTCAGCCAGTGCCCTGCCCCAGAGGGACGCGGGGACGCGGTCCGCCTGCTGCTCAGAGCCCGGCTGCATCGTGGTGCGCTCTGCAAACAGCAACAGTTGTTTCAGAAAGTCCGTCCGAGCCAGGCCACCAAAC
>NW_023180545.1:0-576 GCF_002007445.2 Ailuropoda melanoleuca | reverse complement strand
TTCTGTGCTGTATGTGCCAGGAAGGAAAGGTGCTGAGGTTTAAGACTTCCTCAAAATTCTGTCATGAACGTAAGAGGCAGCTGAGACTGGATGAGAAGAAGGAGCACATTAGGAAATGTGTGATGGCTTCGGGAAAATCAGAGACTATGGAGCCGTATGAGAACATCCTGGCACAGCACAGACAAGCACATGCACAAAGACACCTCAGACGTGACATAAATAACGAATTGAAGACAACAAATACTGCTAGAACTCCATCCTGGCCCCTTGAAATTCTACATTCCAATCCTCCAAGAGTCAAAGGCAAGTAGAGATCAAGAAGTCAGCAAAGTAATCAAGAGGAGTTAAGATGGCAGAGGAGTAGGGGTCCCCTTTTTCAGCTGGTCCCCTGANTTTTCAGCTGGTCCCCTGAGTCGAGCTGGATAGGTACCAGACCATCCTGAACACCCATGGAATCAGCCTGAGACACAGGAAGATACATCTGGACCTATACAAATGAACAGTCTGGAGGTCCCTTAAAAAGTTAAAAATTGAGCTACCCTATGATCCAGCAATTGCACTACTGGGTATTTACCC
>NW_023180544.1:325-541 GCF_002007445.2 Ailuropoda melanoleuca | reverse complement strand
AAGCACAAAGGACAGAGACTTACTGGCCCTGGAAGTGAGGGCTGGCACACAGGCTGTGGGGAGCACATCCCTGGTCGCTGCAGGGTTTTTAGCAGCACCAGTTGAAGCAGAGTTAAAGTGGCCAGAACATCAGTGAAGAACGGGCCGCAATCCCTCCATTCTGTGACAGAGGCTGAATTTCGGCCGCTACTGCTTTGGCTCTCAGAAGAGGCACAG
>NW_023180544.1:0-228 GCF_002007445.2 Ailuropoda melanoleuca | reverse complement strand
GGGGACACGGAGACTCTACCCAAACAGGGTTTCCTGAGTATCGGTGCGGCAGGCCCCTCCCCCAGAAGGCAGGCTGAAAAATCAAGAAGACCACAACCCAGGGCCTCTGAGGGGCACAGTCATTAAGTGCCTGTCTTCGGATTAGGGCGCGATCACCATGTTCCGGAAAGGAGTTCCTCATCCGGCTTCTCCACCGGGAGCCTGCTTCTTCCACTCCCACTCCTCTGC
>NW_023180543.1:0-946 GCF_002007445.2 Ailuropoda melanoleuca | reverse complement strand
TGTCTTATACACTCAAGGGGGAAGCTCCTCATGGACAGCTTATATATACATATCATAAGAGACCACCCTTTCGGGGACATTGGTCCCAAGTCCCCAGCCATGGGGGGTGTGCCCCCGCGAGAGGATGGATTGTCACTCTCGTCATCACGTGATGACTTAGCACTGCATTCCATGAACTCTGTGCNCAAGTCCCCAGCCATGGGGGGTGTGCCCCCGCGAGAGGATGGATTGTCACTCTCGTCATCACGTGATGACTTAGCACTGCATTCCATGAACTCTGTGCGCACCAACAAGGTAGTAAGCAGTTTACACACTCTCATTTAACCCTCTCGACAACACGGAGCAGCAGGTTTTAGTCTCTGTTTTATAAACAGAAAGCTGTGCACAGAGAGGTTAAGGAACTTGCTTGTGAACACGCAGCGGGTTGGCTGGGGTTGGGGCAGAGTGTCTGCTCTCAGGCTGGGGAGCAGAGAAGGAGGGAGGGGCTGCTTGGCGGGTGGGGTGGGGCTCCCTGGCCTCCTGCAGGGCCCCCTGCAGCTCTGTACCCTGATGAGGCCTTCTCAGCAGGTGCTCTCGCCCCGGGGTTGTCTGCCACCTCTGTGTGCTTTGCTTCTCTTCAGGGCACTTACCCTCTGACGTGCCTTACAGTGTGTCCCCGTGGGTTCTGTTTCTGGTTTGTGTTCTGTCCCCTCACCTTGGCCTGGCCCCTGCGGTGGGGGTGTCTGTATGTCTCCTTCCTTCTGTATCCCCAGGGCCTGGCCCAGAGCCAGCGCCCAGTGGCTGTTGGCTAAACCAATGATCCTGAAGGCTGTATGGGGCTTGGTGAGGTCAGTTCAGTTGAGAACAGAGCCCCAAGCATATAGGTCTTTCCCCAAGCCCCGGCACTCCCACTCGATGGCCGTGGACAGGACACTGCACCCCCTTGGCATCAGGTTGCTTAACCCTC
>NW_023180542.1:0-526 GCF_002007445.2 Ailuropoda melanoleuca | reverse complement strand
GGTAAATCCTATCAAAACTGCTGGTGACAATGGAACGAAAATGCCTAAACATTTCTGTCAGAAACAACACTATGCAGTGGCCGTCTTAGCGCTATCATCATCCTTCGNATCACCCTTCGGGAAAAGGGAAATATGAGGGAAAGTGGTCGCGGACGCCTGACGAGAGTCCCACATAGTGGTCTCTGAGACATCACACAGTCCAGGGAAATAATAACGAACATCATCTCCCATGAGTAACGGAGCATCAATAAACATGTTCAGGATTTTCAAGGACTCAGCGCACTTCTTATTGGTATTAAAGAAGAGCGTCCAGGATAACACATCCAGCTAACATCCGCGTTTTCAATTGGGACCCAGATTCCCCATGAGGTGAATGTGCCTTGGAAGCATCCAGCACTTAGAACCTCGAAACAAAGTGCGAACATAAAGCCCTTGATGTCACATCACCATTATATAAAGTGGAACAAAATTCAAGGTTCTTTGTTTCCTTGGGTGAAACACGATGAACACAGCACCGAGAAAGAAA
>NW_023180540.1:306-513 GCF_002007445.2 Ailuropoda melanoleuca | reverse complement strand
CCCTTCTCATTGGTAATAAAGCAGAGCGTCCAGGAAAACACCTCCAGCGAACAGCAGCTTTTTCACTGGTGTACCCCATTCCACATTGGGTGTAGGGGCCTGGGGAGGATCCAGCACTTATAACCAAGAAACAAAGTGTGAGGGGAAAGCCCTTGAAGTCACGACGGCCTTATGGAAGGTGGAACAGGAATCAAGGTGCTTTGGTAC
>NW_023180540.1:0-238 GCF_002007445.2 Ailuropoda melanoleuca | reverse complement strand
GACAATTCGGCCAAAACCCGCTTCAAACGAAATGTTTGCTCCCTGGGGAAATCCTGAGAAAACTGCTGGCGGCAATGGAACGAAAAGGCCCAAAACACGTCCGTCAGGAACAACACCGTACAGGGACCGTCTTAGCACTATCATCACCTTTCATGAATAGGGAAACTTGAGGGAAAGTGGTCACAGAAGCCTGACGAGAGTGCCCCATAGTGGTCTCTGAGACACCATACAGTCCAGG
>NW_023180539.1:0-1185 GCF_002007445.2 Ailuropoda melanoleuca | reverse complement strand
GGTGAGGCCCCCACCCTTACAGCTCTTCTCGCCCTTCCAGTCACCTGTGCACGCAAGGTTTTCCAGGTAAGCTGCCTTCCCGAGCATCGCACCGGATCCTACACCCCAGGGCTCTGCTGCCGAGAAGGGCCGGGGACTGGGGTAGGGGCAGACACCCCTCGCGGTGAATCTGGGGTCCCCCAGTGCTCTTCTTGGTTTTCAGTGAATGCTTCGACCTCCAGGGGGGACGGTGCCCGCCGAGTCCTGAGAGGTTGGCCAGGCGCTGGGCTCCTTGCTCAGCCACCTGGGAGCTTGGTGTGGGGCGGGCTGCTGTTCCAAATAAAGCGGTTCCACAAAGCCCTAGAGATGCGTCTCACCTGCTTGCCGAGCGCGGGCAGAAATGGCAGATGGGGCGCTGCCCTCTTGGGGCTCCCGTCGGTGCAGGGGGAGGAGGATGGGTGTGGGGGGGCTCACCCAGAGCTGGACCACCCAGCACACAAGCAGCTCCGGGTGGGGGCACGTGGACACAGATCTTGGCTCTAGAGTGGGGGCTGGGCTGGGGGCAGCTGCTCCGCAAGCAGAGGTCACTACGGTCCCTGGGCCAGCAGGAGGGCTGTCTGCCGAGTTAGAGCAGAGCCCGGGGGTCCGGACAGGTGCCGCTGCCGCGGTGGGCATGGGTGCCCACCAGGGTGCTTGACTGGGTGCCACCGTGCCCAGGGCACAAGCGCGTGGCTCTCCCTGGCCTGGGGCTTGGGGATTCCAGAGGGCCCGAGCCTGTGGGCCCCCCTGTGGTCTGGTGGGGCCGTGCCCGACGTCGTGGCGGAAGCACGGGCCATCGGCAGAAGCTGGGCTGGGGGCTGCCCGTCGCTCACGGAGAAGCGCGGTGCACGCAGGGTAGGGGGTGGGCGTGCACGCACACGTCCCCCAGCCCTGCCCGTCGGCACCTGCTCGGCACAGAGAGGACAGCCCCGGTGTCACGCCGGCGCCGTCTGAGCCCCGTCTTCACGGTGGTCCTGCTTCTCACATGCAAGTATCCCTATGAAGTGACTCGCAGTGACCCCTCCCGGCTCTTTGCCTCTCCTCCGAGGGGGCTAGGATGGGAGGCCCGGGATCTCACGTGGGAGCACGATGGCCCTCAAAATCAGGCAGCACCCACAGGCTGAGCCCCTGGGCCATATGTCTGGACCCCAAGGCCCCTCTCCCTCC
>NW_023180538.1:0-1480 GCF_002007445.2 Ailuropoda melanoleuca | reverse complement strand
ACACACACACACACACTCACAAATCAAAAGCAGTTTAGTACCAATCCTAGCTTGTCAGCTGCATGACCTTGACATGTGTCACTTAAGTTCTCTGAGCCTCAGTTTCCCTCATCTGTAAAATGGGGACAATAAGCCCTTTCCACTTGGGGTTTTCCCCGGAAGCAGACCCCGAAACGAAGATTCGAGTGCCCAGATTATGTGCGGGAGGTACAGGGAGTAACCTCAAGAGAATGGGGAGGTGACGCAAGGCAAAGGAAGGGAGCCAGCAAGGGAGCATCATCAGGCAGAGAGCAATTAGAGCTGAACGCTCTGGAAGGTGATGTGAGACCCAGCTCTGTGGGTCACTGCCAGCTGTGGGAAGGGGTGCACGTTCTGCGGGGGGGAGGGGGAGCAGAGCAGCCCTCCATGGCTCCCAACAAGCCTTTGGACTGGATGCAGAGCCCACCGAAGGCGTGGCCAGAGGCATTCACTGTACAGCTGCTCTCGAGATTCTTATAACTCCACTTCGAAGCAGACTGGAGCAGTGCTCGCAGTTCAAAGGAGGGGATGTTCTGGTGTGTGTCGAGGGGCACCTGCAGAAATCCTTAGCACAGAGTTGGCATCTGGAAGGTGACCGAGATTTCACTCTGGCGGGAAGAGCGTATCTGTAGGGATGGAAGAGAGCTGGAGCATTCAGGGACGAGAGACCGAAATGCAGATAGACAATGGCCAGACCGTGGATGACAACAGAACTCTGACCCACGGTCCTGGCAGCAAGCAGCCCAGAACCATCAAGACTTGGTTGAAGATGCCAGCTTCCTATTTTCCCCCCCTTTTCCAACTCAGGACCAACCAGAGAGCCAACTATATTCCCAAATCAAACACACAAGATGTTTGTTTCTCCATGCCAACCATCTCCAACTGAAACATGCCTGTGCTTCCCCTTTCGTCCACTCTGGGGCTCCCCCAATCCCTGGCCTGTCTGTGAGTCTCTGCCAAACACAAGCGAGAGTGGCTGCCTCTCCTGCTGCAGCAAGCTCTGAAAGAAAAACGTATCTGTCTTCCTCTCGGTGGTCTTTGTTTATTTCCACAAGGAACTTGTATAGTCTGGCCTCACTTTGCACATCTGTAAAATGGACACAAGAGAAGGGTTTTTCTCATGGTTGATTGTGAGGACTCAGTAAGACATGGATGCGTGGGAACCACTTAGCTCAATGCCCGGCACATACTAGAGGCTCAATAAATATGGCCAAGCCCAGCTGGGGGGCAGAGAGGTTGACACTGGTCTTGCTGGGGTCAGGGCATCAGGCTGACACTTTTTATTTTTAATTGAAGCTTAAGTGACATTTAATATCCTGTTAGTTTCAGGTGTACATCATAGTGATCTGGTATGTTTATATATTATGGTATGGTCCCCACAGTAAGTCTAGTTACTATCTGTCACCATACAAAGTCATTACAAGATTTTTGACTATATTCCCCATGCTGTACGTTACATCCC
>NW_023180537.1:0-757 GCF_002007445.2 Ailuropoda melanoleuca | reverse complement strand
TATATATTCTTAAGCTGGTATGAACTGGGTTTCTGTCACTTGAAACTGTGTCCTGAATTAATATGCCAATCCTCCTAAAAGATTTAAGGGCAGGGGTACCTGGGTGGCTCCGTCAGCTAAATGTCCCACTTTTGATTTTGGCTCAAGTCATGATCTCAGGCTCTTGAGATGAAGTCCTGCATCAGGCTCTGCACACTGTGGGGAGTCTGCTTTGGATTCTTTCTCTCTCCCTCTGCCCCGCCCCCAGCTGGCGTTTGCTCTCTCTCTCAAATAAATAAATAAATCTTCAAAAAAAAAGTTTTAAGAGGGGATTCCATACCCAGTTTGTCCTGGAAGCATATCCGNATTCCATACCCAGTTTGTCCTGGAAGCATATCCGAACAGAGCCCCAATTTTTTAATTTCTGTGACTATCACATAGGAGTACAGACTTTTCAATGCCTTTTTGGAGAACAGAGGTTAAAATGATCTGCTAGAAGGTGATTCACAATTGTACCTTTGATTTTGATAATAATGATGATGATGATATTGTTGATTATAGTGATTTGATTATCGTTGACTTGTTGAATGCTCACAACATGTTAGCCACCATGCTCAGAACTGTGCATGCTTTATCTCATATGATTCCAATAGTCCTGTGAGTGAAGGCCTACTATTGTCCTCACTACTCAGATAAAGAAACCGAGATATAGGGAGGGTTAAGGGATGGCAGGCAAATGGCACATCTGAGTTTCAAATTCAGATCCACATGACTCTAC
>NW_023180536.1:0-955 GCF_002007445.2 Ailuropoda melanoleuca | reverse complement strand
TTTCTAGAATTCTAACACGGGACGTTCCCAAGTGGTTTGGTTTTGTGTTTTGTTTTGTTTTGTTTTGTTTTGTTTTGTTTTGTTTTCCTGGGGCTGCTCCCACTGATGGAAGTGNGTTTTCCTGGGGCTGCTCCCACTGATGGAAGTATCTACCTTGCTCACTCTCCCTTCCCACAAGCCTCAGCTGATTTGAATTATCAGAGGAATTGACTCAGCTTTTCATTTCATGGTGCATATAGAGATAGAGCCAAAGACCCTGCTTATAGAGTGTAGCAAGCAAGACTCTGGTCTGGGCTACTCCTTTCCCTCTAGCATCTTCTCAATCGATA
This sequence comes from Ailuropoda melanoleuca, assembly GCF_002007445.2. Lineage (NCBI taxonomy): Eukaryota > Metazoa > Chordata > Mammalia > Carnivora > Ursidae > Ailuropoda > Ailuropoda melanoleuca. The sequence goes on along the minus strand of NW_023180536.1, from coordinate 626 downwards.
CCAACCCCCATAGCTTGTTTCATCACCTACATGGCATGGTGAGACATTAACAGGGGCCACCCTCTCATGCCATGGCTCATTTGTCCCGTCCGTAGACAAGTAGCTAATGAACATTTTCTGGACAAGTCACATTGATAGTATGATTTTCTGGCCTCAGTTAAGGAATTATATTAAACGTAATCTCAAAGGTTGAGTGTTAAAAAAAACCAGAATAATCACTAAAAATACACACGTATACAAAATTACATCTTATATAAAGGCTATAAAATTCATTACCATCTAGATTCTCTACTTCATTTCTCAGTCATTCAGCAAGCAAGCCAATTCACAGTTGTTAATAACCTTTGCAAAATGCTCTGCTGACCTGCTCTATTCATTCCCACTGACCGTGTACATGTGTGAGTTTGTGTGCGGAAGTGTGTACCCGTATGTTTGCCGGGTCTCTATCAATGAGATATANTGCCGGGTCTCTATCAATGAGATATACACAATGACAGAGTCTTGCTACAGCATTGAAAATACCCTGACTGAGGAGACGGGAGATCACTCTAATAAGAATGGTCAGGCCCTTAAAAGGGAGCTCAAAGGAATATATTTTCTTTAAAGTAGATTACCTTTGCAGGTTC
>NW_023180535.1:0-760 GCF_002007445.2 Ailuropoda melanoleuca | reverse complement strand
CATTCTGATTGTCATGACTGGGTGGGAGGTGCTAGTAGCCTCTAGCATATAGAGGCCAGGGATGCTGCTAAACATTCTACAAAGCACAGGATATGACAAAGAACTACCTGGCCCCAAAAGGTCAGTGGTTCTGAGATTGAGAAACAGTGGCCTTGAGAGATAGGAGAAGGCAGTGCCACCAGGATCCAAGGCCTGGATTTCCCAGAGGGAGAGGACTATCCAGCAGGACGTAGAGTCATGGAGGGGATGTGGCCTCTGTCAGAGAGGCTGCTGGAGACAAGAGGAAGGAAGTGATAGTCTATCTCTTCCCTCCTTCCTTCCATTCAGCCTCTTGGCAGGGCCTTCCAGTGGCTGAACTCAGCTGCAAAGAACCCTGCCTGCAGGGCACGGCCGTAGTGCTGGACAGAGTCAGGAAGGCAGAGGGGTGATTCTGAGGGCACAGGGGAGGCGCCAGCCTGCAATTCCTGTAATTCCCAATATTAACTGATGGAGGAGAGACCAGTGATCATTTCAATCAGTGTTTAAAAAATATCACATTTCAGGGGCGCCTGGGTGGCACAGCGGTTAAGCATCTGCCTTCGGCTCAGGGCGNCTGCCTTCGGCTCAGGGCGTGATCCCGGCGTTATGGGATCGAGCCCCACATCAGGCTCCTCTGCTATGAGCCTGATTCTTCCTCTCCCATTCCCCTGGCTTGTGTTCCCTCTCTCGCTGGCTGTCTCTATCTCTGTCAAATAAATAAATAAATAAATAAATAAATAAA
>NW_023180534.1:14749-18314 GCF_002007445.2 Ailuropoda melanoleuca | reverse complement strand
TCTGCAAAGACCCTTTATTGAATAAGGTCACCTGAGGTTCTAGGAGGACCTTGGATGAATTTGAGGGACACCATTCACCCCTGCACACCATGCCACTCCCTTTCACAAAGCCCTTCGNTTTCACAAAGCCCTTCACAGACCCTGGGCCTGGCCTTCAAGGCCCCCCAACGACCCAGACCCTGGCGACTGCCCATGTCAGAGGCCACGCCACTGGCCGTCAGAGCACCTCGAGTCCAGCCGTGCAGGTCTGCTCGCCTTCAGGAACGACTCTCTGGACATGTGCACCCCTGCGTGAGACATCGCCCCATCCTGGCCCTCCCATTTTCCTGGGGGCTCTCACTGGCCCCCAAGTCCCATATCCAACGGCTCGTCCTTGGGCGTGCTTCTTTCCCTGTGGGACCCCCCAGACCTGCTGATGACATGCCCGCCCCATCTGGGGAATTCGGAGTGTCCCCACTGTGTGGCCCCCGGAGGCATCAGGGCGTCCCGGGAGAGCGGTCCGGGCACAGCTGTGCGCATCCTTTGGGGCCTTTTGTTCTGGCCCTGAGCTTCCGTTGTGAAGACCTCAGTGAGGGAGCCCGGAGAAGGTGGGTGTATGGAAAGGCCTTCTCTGGGTCAGTCCCTGGGCCCCTGGGCCTGGCCTCCCACACACGTCTGCGGGGGACCCCCTGGCCCTGACATCCCGGGTCGTTCACAGACCAGCGCCTCCCAGACCGAGTCTCCCAGGCTGCTTTGGCTTCGCGAGTTTCAAGTCTGTTGCGCCTGCTGTCAGGAGCGGCCGGGAGCTGGGTGGCCTGGAGCTGACCCGCGTTTTCCGAAGTGTGTTCCCTCCCAGTGTTCCGTCACCAACTCGGCAGAGCTCCTGCGAGGTGGGGACGCCCCCTGTGTGCCTGGCTGGCGGTCCGCGGGGATGCCCCCCACCAGGAGGGTGCTGAGAAGCCTGACCTTCTTTCCCTGTTGGAACGTGTTTCTGCCCTGACTTCGCCTTCAGGACCCTCTCTCAGCCCTAGCGGCTGGCGTTCCTGGAAAGCTGTCTGGGGACCCTCAGTCTAGATGCTTCCCGTCACGTCCAGGGCAGGCCACAACTTCTGCATAGACGGCTGGGGTCTGCGTGACTTAAACCCGCCCTGACCTTGCCCAGGGTCTGAGCTGGGATGGCTGTTGGATGAGCTCGTCCGTCCCCTCCCTGCCTCCAGGGTGACGGGGCGGGTGGAGAAGCCCTAATGATCCCCCCTGCTCACTCAGCACGTGTTGACTGGGCATCCGTCCTATTCCAGACCCTGTGTTCTCATCCTTTGCTTAACGAACAACCTGGTGGCCACGCGTTTCTCCCTCTTTTATGGGCACGATTTCAGACTTAGGGAGAAGTTGCGAGGAGAGCATAGAATTGCCGTCATCTCTTCACCCACATCGCCCAGATGTGAGCATGTTGTGACCCTTGTTTTCCCCTTTCTCCTCACGTGTGAACCCCCATGCGAGTTGGCAGTAACATGCTGCCCCCTTCCGGGCGAGCGGCAGGCACGTCCCCGACACCAGGGCCCCCCCCACCGCGTCCCCACGAGCAGGACACGACCCTGCTGCCAAACCACGCTCTGCAGACCACACTCGGATCTTGCCGGTGTCCCAGTCATGCCCTCTAAACCCAGAGAAAGTTCCAGACCACGTGGCACCGGCCTCGCTTCCTGAATCAGGGACAGTTCCTCTCCTTGTCCTTAGGGACGTCGCGTCCCTGAGGAGCGCGGGCCTGTTGTTCCCAACGCCGTCTGAGATTTTCTAACTTCTCAGAACAGCTCCTTCCAGTTTCAAGTGCTTTTCAGAACTTCCTATTACGCTGCTGATCTAGTCCTTCAGCCGCAGATCGCCTGTTCCTTCTCTCCCTGCTCTGCCTCCTGTTACTCATCTCCCTGACTTGGCGCAGACTTGTGCCGGTGTCAGTGGGGGGCGCTGCAGGGGGCACCCATGCAGGCTGAAAGCGGAGCCACAGGAGCTCAGGATGCGAAGGGACTGATTCTGCCTGCAGCTGTCACCACCTGCCTTGCAGGGGAAGGAGCATTTGAAGTGGGGCTTTGCAGGCTGTCTAGGAGCTCACCTTCCCAGGCTGCCATGGCCCGCTGGGTCCGCAGCAGCCTCTCCAGCCCTTGGGCGTCTGTCTCCAGCCGGCTGAGGCTGCCTTGAGGGCAGGATCTATTTTGTTTCTGTCCTGTGTATTTGTCACAGCAGAGCAGGTGTGAGGGGCCTGTTGGTCACATGAGAGAGTGGGTCTTCCTTAGGAAACGTGCTGTCTTCAATAAAGCACCTTCTTTTTTTCTAGGCTGGAAAATGTGATTTTTCTCAATGAGGAAGAAAGGTCATTCTTCAGCAATGAAGGACGCTTTTCTGAGGAGGACGCCAGGCAGCTCCTGAGCAGGGCTTCTGGCGCAGACGTCTGCACCGTGTACAGCCTGGGTAGGTGTGGGGGTTCCGGCACTGGGGCGCTGCTCCTCCCATGCCTCCCACGGGCTGTGGGGACGTCACAGGCCTGCAGCTGGCCACCCCCTCCAGCCGGGTGCTCAGGACGGTTTTTGTGGGCAGATTGCCAGACGGACGGGAGGGCTTGGAGCCTGACCGCTTTCCCACTGGGCCGCACCAACTGGTGGCCACCAGCTCCGGAAGGCCCTGGGCTCTAGCTTGCCAGCGCCAGGCCTAGATGTGTTGCTGTTCCTTTGATGGAGCGTGATGGCTCTGGCTTCCGCGCTGCTCACGGCAACCCCTGCCCGCCGTTTCCCTCCTAGCAGGCCCAGCTTCCTCCGTCAGGCCACAGAGTGAATGAATGCCAACCCCTGGGCACTTACAAGGGACCAGCAGATGCTGTGGCTGCCTCCGGGACTTGTAGGGGCAGCAGACAGGCCAGACTCAGAGAGGGGACAGAGAAAGGGGCAGGGAGATGCCCTCAAATGGCCCCGAGGCTCCCTGATGCCTGAGGAGCGCTGGCCTAAGACCCTGTGGCCCAGGGCGGGGGTGGCGTGCAGGCCTGGGGCTGGCCCACTGCCCACGTGCCGCCTCTCGCACAGTCTGTGTGTGACCGTTCTCCCGCCACAAGATGCGGGCCTGGCCGGGTGGCCTGACCACTGGGTACCGGGGCTGGACCCCAAGGCTGCCGCCCCCTAAAGACAGTGCTGCTCCCTTTTGCCACATCGCCCAGTCCTCAGGGAAGACAGTGCCACAGGGGAGGTGCGGGCCACGTCAGTGACAGAGGGAATGGCACAGACCTGCTGGTCGCCTGCCATGGGCGTGCCATGCTAGCCCGTTCCTTCAGCCTGGGAGTGGTGGGGAATACACGTGTGTACACACACATGCACACGTGCATGCACACACCATGCGTGACACACGTGCACACCTACACATAACACGTGTACACACATCACACGTACACATATGTGCACATGCATGGGCAATACCTACACATCACGTGTACACACCAATACACCACACGTGCACACATGTGCGCACACCTACACACCACATGTGTACACACGTGCACACCTGCACATGCACACACGCACACCTACACATCACATGTGCACAC
>NW_023180534.1:5329-9002 GCF_002007445.2 Ailuropoda melanoleuca | reverse complement strand
TCTCTGCTCCATCCTCATGTGCCCCCCCCCGTCCCCTTGAGTCCATGCGTCCCTCTTCCTAGAAGGACACCAGTCATTGGATCAGGGCCCACCTACTCCAGTGTGACCTTGTCCTAAATAATTACATCTGCAAAGACCCTTTATTGAATAAGGTCACCTGAGGTTCTAGGAGGACCTTGGATGAATTTGAGGGACACTATTCACCCCTGCACACCATGCCACTCCCTTTCACAAAGCCCTTCACAGACCCTGGGCCTGGCCTTCAAGGCCCCCCAACGACCCAGACCCTGGCGACTGCCCATGTCAGAGGCCACGCCACTGGCCGTCAGAGCACCTCGAGTCCAGCCGTGCAGGTCTGCTCGCCTTCAGGAACGACTCTCTGGACATGTGCACCCCTGCGTGAGACATCGCCCCATCCTGGCCCTCCCATTTTCCTGGGGGCTCTCACTGGCCCCCAAGTCCCATATCCAACGGCTCGTCCTTGGGCGTGCTTCTTTCCCTGTGGGACCCCCCAGACCTGCTGATGACATGCCCGCCCCATCTGGGGAATTCGGAGTGTCCCCACTGTGTGGCCCCCGGAGGCATCAGGGCGTCCCGGGAGAGCGGTCCGGGCACAGCTGTGCGCATCCTTTGGGGCCTTTTGTTCTGGCCCTGAGCTTCCGTTGTGAAGACCTCAGTGAGGGAGCCCGGAGAAGGTGGGTGTATGGAAAGGCCTTCTCTGGGTCAGTCCCTGGGCCCCTGGGCCTGGCCTCCCACACACGTCTGCGGGGGACCCCCTGGCCCTGACATCCCGGGTCGTTCACAGACCAGCGCCTCCCAGACCGAGTCTCCCAGGCTGCTTTGGCTTCGCGAGTTTCAAGTCTGTTGCGCCTGCTGTCAGGAGCGGCCGGGAGCTGGGTGGCCTGGAGCTGACCCGCGTTTTCCGAAGTGTGTTCCCTCCCAGTGTTCCGTCACCAACTCGGCAGAGCTCCTGCGAGGTGGGGACGCCCCCTGTGTGCCTGGCTGGCGGTCCGCGGGGATGCCCCCCACCAGGAGGGTGCTGAGAAGCCTGACCTTCTTTCCCTGTTGGAACGTGTTTCTGCCCTGACTTCGCCTTCAGGACCCTCTCTCAGCCCTAGCGGCTGGCGTTCCTGGAAAGCTGTCTGGGGACCCTCAGTCTAGATGCTTCCCGTCACGTCCAGGGCAGGCCACAACTTCTGCATAGACGGCTGGGGTCTGCGTGACTTAAACCCGCCCTGACCTTGCCCAGGGTCTGAGCTGGGATGGCTGTTGGATGAGCTCGTCCGTCCCCTCCCTGCCTCCAGGGTGACGGGGCGGGTGGAGAAGCCCTAATGATCCCCCCTGCTCACTCAGCACGTGTTGACTGGGCATCCGTCCTATTCCAGACCCTGTGTTCTCATCCTTTGCTTAACGAACAACCTGGTGGCCACGCGTTTCTCCCTCTTTTATGGGCACGATTTCAGACTTAGGGAGAAGTTGCGAGGAGAGCATAGAATTGCCGTCATCTCTTCACCCACATCGCCCAGATGTGAGCATGTTGTGACCCTTGTTTTCCCCTTTCTCCTCACGTGTGAACCCCCATGCGAGTTGGCAGTAACATGCTGCCCCCTTCCGGGCGAGCGGCAGGCACGTCCCCGACACCAGGGCCCCCCCCACCGCGTCCCCACGAGCAGGACACGACCCTGCTGCCAAACCACGCTCTGCAGACCACACTCGGATCTTGCCGGTGTCCCAGTCATGCCCTCTAAACCCAGAGAAAGTTCCAGACCACGTGGCACCGGCCTCGCTTCCTGAATCAGGGACAGTTCCTCTCCTTGTCCTTAGGGACGTCGCGTCCCTGAGGAGCGCGGGCCTGTTGTTCCCAACGCCGTCTGAGATTTTCTAACTTCTCAGAACAGCTCCTTCCAGTTTCAAGTGCTTTTCAGAACTTCCTATTACGCTGCTGATCTAGTCCTTCAGCCGCAGATCGCCTGTTCCTTCTCTCCCTGCTCTGCCTCCTGTTACTCATCTCCCTGACTTGGCGCAGACTTGTGCCGGTGTCAGTGGGGGGCGCTGCAGGGGGCACCCATGCAGGCTGAAAGCGGAGCCACAGGAGCTCAGGATGCGAAGGGACTGATTCTGCCTGCAGCTGTCACCACCTGCCTTGCAGGGGAAGGAGCATTTGAAGTGGGGCTTTGCAGGCTGTCTAGGAGCTCACCTTCCCAGGCTGCCATGGCCCGCTGGGTCCGCAGCAGCCTCTCCAGCCCTTGGGCGTCTGTCTCCAGCCGGCTGAGGCTGCCTTGAGGGCAGGATCTATTTTGTTTCTGTCCTGTGTATTTGTCACAGCAGAGCAGGTGTGAGGGGCCTGTTGGTCACATGAGAGAGTGGGTCTTCCTTAGGAAACGTGCTGTCTTCAATAAAGCACCTTCTTTTTTTCTAGGCTGGAAAATGTGATTTTTCTCAATGAGGAAGAAAGGTCATTCTTCAGCAATGAAGGACGCTTTTCTGAGGAGGACGCCAGGCAGCTCCTGAGCAGGGCTTCTGGCGCAGACGTCTGCACCGTGTACAGCCTGGGTAGGTGTGGGGGTTCCGGCACTGGGGCGCTGCTCCTCCCATGCCTCCCACGGGCTGTGGGGACGTCACAGGCCTGCAGCTGGCCACCCCCTCCAGCCGGGTGCTCAGGACGGTTTTTGTGGGCAGATTGCCAGACGGACGGGAGGGCTTGGAGCCTGACCGCTTTCCCACTGGGCCGCACCAACTGGTGGCCACCAGCTCCGGAAGGCCCTGGGCTCTAGCTTGCCAGCGCCAGGCCTAGATGTGTTGCTGTTCCTTTGATGGAGCGTGATGGCTCTGGCTTCCGCGCTGCTCACGGCAACCCCTGCCCGCCGTTTCCCTCCTAGCAGGCCCAGCTTCCTCCGTCAGGCCACAGAGTGAATGAATGCCAACCCCTGGGCACTTACAAGGGACCAGCAGATGCTGTGGCTGCCTCCGGGACTTGTAGGGGCAGCAGACAGGCCAGACTCAGAGAGGGGACAGAGAAAGGGGCAGGGAGATGCCCTCAAATGGCCCCGAGGCTCCCTGATGCCTGAGGAGCGCTGGCCTAAGACCCTGTGGCCCAGGGCGGGGGTGGCGTGCAGGCCTGGGGCTGGCCCACTGCCCACGTGCCGCCTCTCGCACAGTCTGTGTGTGACCGTTCTCCCGCCACAAGATGCGGGCCTGGCCGGGTGGCCTGACCACTGGGTACCGGGGCTGGACCCCAAGGCTGCCGCCCCCTAAAGACAGTGCTGCTCCCTTTTGCCACATCGCCCAGTCCTCAGGGAAGACAGTGCCACAGGGGAGGTGCGGGCCACGTCAGTGACAGAGGGAATGGCACAGACCTGCTGGTCGCCTGCCATGGGCGTGCCATGCTAGCCCGTTCCTTCAGCCTGGGAGTGGTGGGGAATACACGTGTGTACACACACATGCACACGTGCATGCACACACCATGCGTGACACACGTGCACACCTACACATAACACGTGTACACACATCACACGTACACATATGTGCACATGCATGGGCAATACCTACACATCACGTGTACACACCAATACACCACACGTGCACACATGTGCGCACACCTACACACCACATGTGTACACACGTGCACACCTGCACATGCACACACGCACACCTACACATCACATGTGCACAC
>NW_023180534.1:0-723 GCF_002007445.2 Ailuropoda melanoleuca | reverse complement strand
TCTCTGCTCCATCCTCATGTGCCCCCCCCCGTCCCCTTGAGTCCATGCGTCCCTCTTCCTAGAAGGACACCAGTCATTGGATCAGGGCCCACCTACTCCAGTGTGACCTTGTCCTAAATAATTACATCTGCAAAGACCCTTTATTGAATAAGGTCACCTGAGGTTCTAGGAGGACCTTGGATGAATTTGAGGGACACTATTCACCCCTGCACACCATGCCACTCCCTTTCACAAAGCCCTTCACAGACCCTGGGCCTGGCCTTCAAGGCCCCCCAACGACCCAGACCCTGGCGACTGCCCATGTCAGAGGCCACGCCACTGGCCGTCAGAGCACCTCGAGTCCAGCCGTGCAGGTCTGCTCGCCTTCAGGAACGACTCTCTGGACATGTGCACCCCTGCGTGAGACATCGCCCCATCCTGGCCCTCCCATTTTCCTGGGGGCTCTCACTGGCCCCCAAGTCCCATATCCAACGGCTCGTCCTTGGGCGTGCTTCTTTCCCTGTGGGACCCCCCAGACCTGCTGATGACATGCCCGCCCCGTCTGGGGAATTCGGAGTGTCCCCACTGTGTGGCCCCCGGAGGCAGCAGGGCGTCCTGGGAGAGCGGTCCGGGCACAGCTGTGTGCATCCTTTGGGGCCTTTTGTTCTGGCCCTGAGCTTCCGTTGTGAAGACCTCAGTGAGGGAGCCCGGAGAAGGTGGGTGTATGGAAAGGCCTTCTCTGGG
>NW_023180533.1:0-572 GCF_002007445.2 Ailuropoda melanoleuca | reverse complement strand
TTAAAAATGCTATGAATCAAATGCAGTCTAAACTAGACGCTCTGACGGCCAGGGTGAATGAGGCAGAAGAATGAATTAGAGAACTGGAGGATGGGATGGTAGAAGAGAAAGTTAAAACAGAAAACTTGGCTCAAAAGAAGTCCAATCTCAAGAATGTAGATTACGGGACATTAGACTCAATGAAACGTTCCAATGTCAGAATCATCATCCCTAAGGTGGGGAGAAAGAGAGAGGTCTAGAAGAGATATTTGAACAAATTGTAGCTGAGAACTTCCCTCATCTGGCAAAGGAAACAAGCATTCATGNAAATTGTAGCTGAGAACTTCCCTAATCTGGCAAAGGAAACAAGCATTCATGTCCAAGAGGCAGAGAGGACCCCTCCCAAGGTCAATGACAACAGACCTATACCACGTCACGTCATAGTGCAATTCGCAAATATTAGATCCAAGGATACAGTATTGAAAGCGGCCAGAGGGAAAAAATTCCTTACGTACAGAGGGGAAAATATCAGAATAATGTCAGACCTGTCTACAGAGATCTGGCAGGCTAGGAAGGGTTGGCAGGGTATTTTC
>NW_023180532.1:209-620 GCF_002007445.2 Ailuropoda melanoleuca | reverse complement strand
CAACATGCAAAAGAATGAAACTTGACCACTCTCTCAAACCATACACAAAGATTAACTCCAAATGGACGAAAGAACTCGTTGTGAGACAGGAATCCATCAAAATCCTAGAGGAAAACATAGGCTGCAGCCTCTATGACATCGGCTATAGCAACCTTTTTCATGACACATCTCCAAAGGCAAGAGAAACAAATGATAAAATACACTTGTGGGACTTCATCAAGATAAATATCTTCTGCACAGCCAAGGAAACAGTCAAAGAAAGTAAGAGGCAGCCCACGGAATGGGAGAATATATTTGCAAATGTCGCTAGAGATAAAAGACTGGCATCCAAGATCTACAAAGAACTTCTCAAACTCAATACACGAGAAACAAATAAACAAATCATAAAATGGGCAGAAGATATGAACAGAC
>NW_023180532.1:0-164 GCF_002007445.2 Ailuropoda melanoleuca | reverse complement strand
CAATACACGAGAAACAAATAAACAAATCATAAAATGGGCAGAAGATATGAACAGACACTTTTCTTTTTTTTTTTTGTATATTTCTTCCTTATAATTTTATTTTATTTTATTTTATTTTTAAATTTTATTTTATTATATTGTGTTAATCACCATACAGTACATCC
>NW_023180531.1:1356-1459 GCF_002007445.2 Ailuropoda melanoleuca | reverse complement strand
ACTGAGAAAGACAATTCGGCCAAAACCCGCTTCCAACGATATGTTTGCTCCCTGGGGAAATCCTGTCAAAATTGCTGGCGGCAATGGAACGAAAAGGCCCAAC
>NW_023180531.1:884-1189 GCF_002007445.2 Ailuropoda melanoleuca | reverse complement strand
TGAGTAAGGGAGCATGAATGAAAAGGTTCAGGATTTTCGAGGACTCAGCGCCCTTCTCATTGGTAATAAAGCAGAGCGTCCAGGGAAACACCTCCAGCGAACAGCCGCCTTTTCTCTGGGGACCCAGATTCCACATTGGCTGTAGGTGCCTGGGGAGGATCAAGCCCTTAGAACCAAGAAACAAAGTGTGAGGGGAGAGCCCATGAAGTCACGACGGCCTTATGGAAGGTGGAAGAGGATTCAAGGGGCTTCGGTACGGTGAGTGAAACACGACGAACACAGCACTGAGAAAGACAATTCGGCCA
>NW_023180531.1:313-575 GCF_002007445.2 Ailuropoda melanoleuca | reverse complement strand
GCAGAGCGTCCAGGAAAACACCTCCAGCGAACAGCAGCCTTTTCATCCAGCGAACAGCAGCCTTTTCACTGGGGACCCCGATTCCACATTGGGTGTAGGGGCCTGGGGAGGGTCCATCCCTTAGAACCAAGAAACAATGTGTGAGGGGAAAGCCCTGAGTCACGACGGCCTTATGGAAGGTGGAACAGGAATCAAGGGGCTTCGGTACCGTGAGTGAAACACGACGAACACAGCACTGAGAAAGACAATTCGGCCAAAACCC
>NW_023180531.1:0-270 GCF_002007445.2 Ailuropoda melanoleuca | reverse complement strand
TAAATCCTGTCAAAACTGCTGGCGGCAATGGAACGAAAAGGCCCAAAACACGTCCGTCAGAAACAACACCGTACAGGGACCGTCTTAGCACTATCATCACCCTTCGTGATTAGGGAAACATGAGGGAAAGAGGTCGCGGAAGCCTGACGAGAGTGCCCCATAGTGGTCTCTGAGACACCAGAGAGTCCAGGGAAATATTAACAATCATCATCTGTCGTGAGTAAGGGAGCATGAATGAAAAGGGTCAGGATTTTCGAGGACTCAGCGCCC
>NW_023180530.1:0-780 GCF_002007445.2 Ailuropoda melanoleuca | reverse complement strand
AAGTGGTCCAGTTTCTTTCTTTTGTATGTAGCTGTCCAGTTCTCCCAGTATCATTTGTTGAAAAGACTTTTTTCATTGGTATTCTTTCCTGCTTTGTTGAAGGTTAATTGACCATATAGTTTTGGGTTCATTTCTGGGTTTTCTATTCTGTTGTATTGGTCTATGTGTCTAGTACCATACTGTTTTGATTCCTACAACTTTGTAGTATAACTTGAAGTCTGGCATTATGATACCTTCAGTTTTGTTTTTCTTTTTCAACATTGCTTTGGCTGTTTGGAGTCTTGGGTGTTGGGTGACCTAGCTTTGTCACTGGCCTTAATTGTTGCTTGGATAAGTCATTTCTATTTCTCCGCACTAGAATGTGAGTGCCACGAAGGCAAGGATTCTCTTTAGCATTCTTTTGTTCATGAAGTATCACAGGAACCTACACAGAGCCTAGCAATTAGTGATAAGTGTACAATAGCTGATAGTTCACTGACTCACTGATTGATTCTTTGGGCTCTAATTTTTTTCTTCTGAACACAGGCAAATGAACTGGAAGGGTATCGAACTGGTTGATCTCTAAGTGCTCTTCTGAATCTGTGGTTGAATCACTAAAAATTGTAAAATCTAAATGAAAGAGCATAGTCATGTGGGATGAAAACAGTCTCATTAACACTTGAGTGGTAAGAGCACTGTCTGATTTAAGTTCTTTATTTTTTGGCTTTAGCTTTTCTTTTTTTTTTTTTAAAGATTTTATTTATTTATGTGACAGAGAGACAGCCAGCGAGAGAGGGAACA
>NW_023180529.1:0-535 GCF_002007445.2 Ailuropoda melanoleuca | reverse complement strand
ACTCCGAAGCCAAATTCGTAACCCGAACACAATCTGACTGAGGGCGGGCGTGCTCGGATTCTGTCCCTATCGGTAGCTCAGATAACGAAATACTTGTATTTCAAGTGAGCGTTTTTCTGCACACCACTGAAAAACCACTGTGAGTTTCATGATTAAACAGATGACAATCNCATGATTAAACAGATGACAATCGCTAGGATGTGTCTTTATTCCTGAAAGAGAAAACGCAATTCTCAGTCCCACAAAACTGTCAGAAAGAAACCCCTGGCTGGCGTTAAAACGGTTACGCAAAGGGGCCGCTGTTGAGGCAAAGCTCCAGCAAGAATCTGCCGAGGGCGACTCCCAGAGAGCCGGACGTGCAGGAACCGTCGGGTGACAGGGCTGGAGGGGACAAGCGAGGAGGAGGAGGAGGGAGGACGCTCACACCCGCACGTGAGTGATCAGACGCAGCCACCCTTCGTCTCCAGAAGGGGAGATCTTCCAGCTGAAGGAAACCAAGTGAATGCCGTTCTCCTCAAAGAGACTCCCTCCTCCA
>NW_023180528.1:0-560 GCF_002007445.2 Ailuropoda melanoleuca | reverse complement strand
GCAGGTTATAAAGACATTTAATTGTATTTACGTTCCCTTCTGGAAGCTAGATTATTGATAGAAATGCTTTGTTCTTGTAGACTGCTAAGTCAGTTGTAAGCTGAGGGAGATTCAAGTCTTGCAGGATTGTGGTCTCTATAGNTATAGGTTAACTATTTTAACTATTTCTTTGTCCTTTAGGGCAGCCAGGAGTGCCTGAGGAATGTCATGTACATACCATGGGGGGGGGGTGTTGCAGGGTGTCAGTTTCTGCTTTGTCCTCAGCTTGCCTTGTGTTCCCTCATCAGGGAGGAAGGAAGGGAGGGTGGAATACTAGCTGGGGTGAGATGGAAGGAAGAGGGGGAGGGTCAAGGAATAATCTTATCACAGCACATCTCAGCTCCATTCCCCTCTTCTAATGAAAGAATCACTGTTGCAAGGAGCAAGCCTGCATGGAGGGAGAATCTGGGAGGGAGAGCACAGAAACAGAGCAGACGTCTGGCCTCCTCTAAGAATCTTGGAGATCCTCAGCCTGTCTTAGAAGTTAAATTAAAAATTGATTAAAGTTAGAAGTCCAATCA